>NC_068949.1:43541755-43841755 GCF_026419915.1 Harpia harpyja | reverse complement strand
CGCGCCGCACAGATGGCCTCAGCAAATGCGCGGCAAAGCGCGATGAGCCCTGAACGCACGGGACTTCTGCGCTTGTCTCCTGGAATTGATGTGCACGTGTGCTGTGGGCATGCCCAGGACTTCAGGCAGCTGAGCTGCTGCTCCGTGAGGATGATGGATGACAGGAAATATTAGGAGGGGGGGAAAAACAACCAAAAAACCCCACTAACGAAAAGAAAAAGGGCACATTTTTCTTTTTTTTCTGAGGGAGATTTAGATCTATGTAAGAATCAAATCGGTAATACATTTAAATGGGTATTACAGTGTTCCAATGGACAAACTTCATGAAGAAAAGAATTCCCAAAGGAAAGATGAGATCCTTGTGCTTAGCTCTTACAAGACCAACGTGATGGTGTCCAGCCCTAGAAAACCCCTTCTGCTGCCGGTGCATCCTCAGCCCAAAGATCTTTCACACCAAACTTTCTAACGGATGTATCAAATTTGGTGATACAACACTAGAGAGTAACATGAGATAAAACCTTCATATGGCGATTTTCTCTCTAAGCATAAGAAAACCCAAACATGTAAATCTTCCTTTTTTATTTTAGAAAAGGCTCTTTGGGATTGCTCCTTCTCAGCCTAAAGCTCCTAGTAGATTCTGCAGCACTCCCAAATCCAGCACTGGTTCTGTAAGATGTCTCACAGTACCTACCATGCCAAACAGGGTTATTCATTGCACAGAGAGAATTCAATTATTAATACATAGCAGTGGGGAGCACGCAGGAAAAAACCCTAAACCAAGCCGGTTCAATATCACCGCAATTTCATTTAATAACACAGCTGGAAACGATTTGGTGGTAACTCTTCCAACACATGGCATTCATCCTTTCTGACCGTGCCATCCCATGAAGGACTGCCATCTTCACAGGCACACGAACCTCTCCCACGATTCAGACGGAGAGAGCAGGACCTTTAGCTCTTCCTTGACCCAGTGAATCTCTTCTACTGCACGAGAACCTGCCGTTGGCACCCGCCAAGTTTTAACAGCATTTATTTGCTTTCTAACATATCTGTCCACAAAACACAATCCAGCCGTTCCAGCTTTTCAACTGAATTAGCTGAAAAACTTGGAAAATCAGTGTACACCAATAAATCTTGTCTCCTCGCAAGCCGGCTATCTCAGGTTAATTGCGGTATATCGCTATCGTGTGCCACGTGCTTTCTGTGAGACGTCTCTCACCAGTCTGTCTGCCAGACTGGAAAGACAGTTTTTATAGATCTACAGATCAATTCTCATGATCACCCAGTCTTGCAGCCGTACCGCTCGCCCCACACCTACGTCTCTGCCCAGAACCTGCTCCAGTGTGTCTTAATACGAAACCTTTCTATTTATCAGCTATAACAAAACTATCATGGTCCCCATGTTAAATCAAGGCTACTGCTGCATTTCATCTATCACGCTTGTACAGGTAGGATTTCCACATGAGAACAAGAGAACAGCTTTAACAGAAACACGTAAGTAAAAGGGATTAGGTATTTTACAGGAGAGAGAACAGCATGCTTTTATACAAAACTCTATGTACTGCACGGGGAAAGTTAACAAATTTAAATTAAATCCAGGTTAAGCACAAAATGGAGGAGTCAGTGCTGCCAGGGGAACCACAGAAAAAAATGCTGAATGCAACAGCATTTTTGCTCACTGGCTTCAGTGGGGTAATTTTTTTCCCCCTAACTTTCAGAACAAATAAATTAGCAATTCATGGTACAGATGTCACAAGTTATAAAGGAAATTAATGCAACAGTCTAACTGAAATGAGGCTGAGTGAAATGCTATTATTTTCCCTGTGGACTCATATGTCCACACACCGAGGTCTGCTTTGTGAAGATAATATCCAGAAACTGCTCAGCAAAGCTTGAAAAAAAACCCCCAAACTAAAACAATTCTGCTCTTTTTCAGAGATGCACTTGAGTGTTGGGTTGGGGGTTTGTGTTTTTTTTTTTTTTTTTAAAGATGTAACCTGGAAGGATTTGGTATAAGTTTGTCATTGGCAATATTCTAGTTTTCTCCTAAGGGCTTTTACTCTATGTGTTTTTTCTAACAAATAATTAGTTTGAAATCCTGACTAACAATGAAACAAACTCTTGTAAGTTAGAAGTGCTGAATGTCTAAAACCTACATTGACTTCGTTGTGAGTCAAATACGAAGCACGGTGAAGGATGGAAATCTAGTGTGCAGTCTGCATATTCATACAAAACGATCAACAGTTTTAGTCTATTTTCAAATTTCTTATTAGCAGCTCTGATGTTAGAATTTAAAATACATGTTATACGCTGGATGAATAAATCACATATGCCAGCATAAATTTTTCATGATTTCTTCATAAATCCCTCATTTCTTGTTGTCAGTTGTCTTGGCAGTAACTAAAATATAGGAAGCTGTAAAAATGTCAGTCTAATTTAATTAAGACAACTGGCTGCTTTCAGTAGGATTTGACAAGTATGGACGTCAAAGAGTGCAATGGCTTTTTAGAAATACAGAGAATTTAAAAACCACCTGCATCAGCCCTGACTAGTTGGTGACCATCTTGCAAGTCCCTCACGTTTTACATTTAATACTTGTACTGTGTTTTCTTTCACTTCAGCACCGAACGAGAGAGGGGGATTTTCACCTTCTTCAATCGAGAAACAAGAGTTTACTAGAGTGGTGGATTTTTTTCTTTTAGAGACGGTTAGACCAGACCAGAAAAGAGTAAATTAAGACAGGAGGAATGAAGAAGTGGATGCAGAAAGTGAGTCCTCAGCCTTCAAGAGAAATTACAGCAGAGCCGAGAACATGCTCTTCAAGGAGAACCCAGCCCCTACTCCCTTCCTTAGCAGTCTGCCTGTATTAAAACACAGTTAGGGTGAAAAATGAGCTTTGAAGGTTTGGTCTGCATACATAGAAGTGTCATTTGAAGGAAAGCCAAACTCAGCACACATTTGTATAATTTCATTGCTACACTAAGGTACTCCAGCACTGAATCTGGCAAGGAGTGAAAATGCAATGATCCCTCGCCACACTCCTTGATCAGTATTCCCCTGAAAAAGTACATTTGCTTCTTGGCACTCCTGCAGTAGAAACATTTGGACAAACTGGAAAAGATGAGGAATAATTCTTAAAAAATAAAATAAAATAAAATCCTTAGATGCTGTCGAAAGCACTGAAAATCACAGGTTTATGTAGACCAGAAAAACTCTATGGCTAAGAAGTAGTATCTTCTAGGATACAATACAGTGGCAAGCGCTGAATGCGTATGTGGTAAGCCTAAAAAGTGCTTGATGCTGTACCACAAGAGGAAGGTACATCCCAATACGAATACATTAGTCAGGTAATAACTATGAGATGTATCTCAAAGAGGGAAATATTTTCCTTAAGAGAACTTTGCCTTGAGAAAACATGACTGAAGTGGTTGGGGAAGAAGCATGTTGTCAAGAATAGTCTGACAAATAAAAAAGTATTCAGTGTTCAAGGAGAACTTATATAAAACATGTTTGGTTTTGACAGTTGGCAAGTTTACTTTAATTTTTAAAAATTAAATATGGTTGCTGGCTGAAAAGATGCAAAACAGTCCAGCAAGAAGAACGTGAGACAACAATGTGGGAGGGAGAGTGAATACTCACAAATACATCGTAGTACCGCACCTCCTTTTAAGATCTCACTGACAAAAACATGCAACGAAAATTCATTCCAGAAATGTTTTTGTTTGGATATCTAAGTGAACTGTCAGAAAACCATTGAATATCTTCTTCTACATCTTACTCATTTTTCCAACTTTATGAGTACTTTTGTTACGCCTTGCATACTGCAGAAATGACTGGTCCAGCAAAAGGTAAACCACAGAAACTAATACATTTTATCAGAGCCAAGCACAGAGGGGAAGAAAACCAGTGATTACTGAATATCTGAATTCTCAGAGGGAAAATTTCAGCATGAAGAAATAAGTAATGTCATAAAGATAATGTTTTAAGTTTTCCGTTAATATAGGATCATCTGTTCCTCCCACAAAGCTATTGCAGTTTGACTGCAACAGGAACCAAAATTTTCACATGTAACATGAGAAAAACGTAAGAGAGAAATAAAAACCAGGGAGGGTGGATACAACTGTTACAGCCTTCCCCGTTTCATGGCCTGTGTGCTTCATCCATCCAACTCACACGCAATACATCCTGGTGAAGGAGTCTGATGGGCACTCATCGCCATGCAGAAGCCCATCTGGTGGACTAACTTCCCAGCATTTTTGAGGATAAGTTGACTTGTCGCATGGTGCGACGCATCAAAATGTTCATATATTAGCAAAAGACATCTTACCCTGTGCACTCCCACCTAACTGCTGCTGCACCTCGATCCCAAGTTTCCTACCGGAGAACAGAGCAGCTGCCGGTCAAAAATTTACTTTGCAACATCCATATGGCTTTGACAAGAGCCCAGGAAAACCAGCGGCGACCGCGGGCTGATGCTCTAACAGCACAGGGGAACTCCGCGCTAGTGCCCCACGTTTGATGCCACGGTGTGTAGCTTGCACATACTGCAGGAACTCCGAACGGAAAGTTTCTATTCTACTCTGTCTCCTCCTGTTAACACTTATGTTTCTTACGGTGCCTAACCACAGCACTCGTGAGCACCTAGACTGCAGTATAATTACTCTGAACAGTTTTAATGACCTGCCAGATGTACCTCTTTAAAGCAATACTGATCATCCCCTCCACCCAGAAGGTGACAGAATATGTGCTATTAACAGGGTAGAGTTGGTACCCCGGCCCCCTGCCCCTCCGCGATCAACGGCACATATGCATATGTATGACTGTATAATGGCGAACAGCCTTCCCCACGGATGGCAGCCGGTGGCAGACGAAGCACCTTTGCAAACTACTCACTACCCAGAAGTTACGCTTGGTTTAGAGATACAAGATCAAGGTTGAGATAAGGGGAACAAGGCTCTCCCTGGCAGCATCCTGCCCAAGGTCACACTGTCCATCACCGGCACGCCACGACCCATCGGTATCCGCTTGGTCCCAGTCAGGGGAGCGATCCCCACGCTGGGAATCGGCCACAGCCCATGAGATACAGCCCTTGCACCAGCCCAGTGCTTTAAAGCTGCCTCTGCACCAGCTACAGAAAGACAGATGACACCTGAGCCAGCGTAAAGCCTACCAAAACAAATTAAGCTGTCAAAATAAAAAAAAAAAAAATTCAATCGGGGGATGATATTGTATGAAATGAGTGCTTTGTGTTACGGAGAGGTGGTGTTTTTCACCCGGCAGCAGTAGCTCTAAAATGAACTTTGGCAAGTTGTCACAACGCAGCCGGAGATAGCGGGTTCAGGGATCAGAAGCTCCGTTTTCAGCTGTCTCTCTGAAGCTACTTGCAGGTATCCTTTCCATTTTACTGATAATCATACTGACCTTAAAAAGTACAGTTTTCACACCTTCTGGAGCAACCATGTATTTATTTAAATTTTTGTATTTTCCTGAAGGTGCTGGCAATCAGCAAACAACTCCCACAAAGGTAAGGCTGTAACTCCCTTCCCGAGCCTGAAGGCGAGGGTTTAGGCAAAATTAACAGGCAAGTGGGGGTGGAAAGGTCAGAGGAGGACCAGCAAAGGTGTTTCCAGAGCTCGGTCCTTCCAGCAGCCAGAGTGCCAGAGGGCCCTGGATGCAGGCTGCGAGCGCAGGCAGCCTTTGGAGGGAGGTAGGGAAGTGTTAGGTGCTGGCTTTCAACAGGCAGAGGGGCAAGGTTTTCCCATATGTGGCAGGACAAAAATCTGAAAAGCTAGGAGATCAAAGCTGCTGTTCACTGGCAGAGCAAACGCAAGTGTATCCTTGAATACACTGAACAGTAAACACCCTTCACAGCTCAACAGGCATTTGATGAATGTATATATACAATGACTTTAAAGAAGGAAAACATTTGCTTTTAATATCTTTCATATTATTTTTTTTAAGACCCCAAATGAAAACAACTTGGATGCTTAAATTTCACCCATTCAAACAACAGGAGTTGCACAGAAGCAGCTGATAGTATGTGGCCCAGTATTAATATTTCCTGACACAAATGATTATCTATATACATTACCTGTATATTAAGGATGCTCTCATTTTAGTAAGTGTTAAAAAAATAATGAATTTACCTCATCATTTCCAGCTGTTCATCCCAAGATCTGTCAATACGTCTGTTTTACCAGCTGCAACAGTGCCTGCTTAACTTTAACACAAATCCTTATGATGAAAAAAGAGAAACATCTGTGAAGAACGGCTGAGCTAAATCTATGCCTCCTATGCCATTAAGAGACAGAGAAGATGACTTTTCAGTCCTCATTTTCAGTGATATAAACCTTCACAGTGGTGATAGCCAAGGATCTGGTACCTCTTTTCTCTCTAAATACCCTTTAAACTCTTATTGTCCTATATTCACACATGATTGTACAATCTGTTATGTCAGAGCATGAATAATTTTCTTCTTTTTTTTTAAAACTCTAGTTATCACTACACTGGCTGTGCTTTCTCACACTTGAACTGTAAAAGCTTGTTTTCTAGAATCTGTTCATGAAATACCTCTGATCCTAAAATTTAATAACCCCAGAAAAGGCCTCACTGGCTTTTTGCGCATCAAGGCTACTGCTCTCCGAAGCCAAAGTGCTGCATAATTGTCAGTCATTTAAAAAGACGAAAACCCAGAAAAGGAACGTGTTGCCAACTTAAAAGCAAATGGGGCTTTAGGCATATTTTACCAATATTATATTAAATTGATAACTGTGCTGGTCACTATTCTTGTGAACTATTAAAAAAAATCATACATGAAGAGCAAAGTACTATTTTATAATACCTCCAACACCTCTGTTTAATCAAGCTAGTCCTTCTACCATGTTCATTTAATATGCTACATATGCATGGCAGAAAAATCTTGCAGTAGAAGAACCAGCATTTGAAATGATGCAGTAAAATTATCATTGATATTCTGATACTATTTTTGTTCTTGTATAACTCCGTTCTCCTTAAAATGGGCTAATATTGGCAGGAGAAGGAAATACAATTGAAATGGTGTTAAATGTGTCGGAGGCTGGAGCTACCCCAGTGCCGGCAGCAGCACAGCGTGGACCCAGGCTGGGTACCAACAGGCGCTTCTGGACACCTTTCACCTACAAAGCGACTCTTTTGGCTCTACGAGACAAAAAAAAATGGGAAATTAAAATTTTGGCACGAGACTTGGGAGTCACAAGGGCTGGTCCGTTCTGACAAGCTGTCTTCTGAAACGCAACAGCCTGCAAGCAAGAAGAGACAGGGTATAGTTTGGCTAAACACAACAAAAGACTTTCTCACTGCAGAGCAATCCAAGAAGCTTCCCGACATCACAGTTTCACCCTTCCGTACCCATGGGCTTGTCTGGGCCAAAGGAAAGTGGCTCAAAACATTCTTCCTTCCACTTCAGGGAAAGCTTTTTCAGCTCGCCACACTTAAATAGGAACTGGTATTTCCAAAAGTAAAAATAGTTCAGCCCAGAAGGCTGCATAAGATTTCTTTACATGTTATCCAGTTGTCATTTTTCACCAAATCCTGGCAATGTAGATCAGATGAGATTTTTGAAAGGGCAGAGAGTAAAAGGCTCTGGACACTGCATCAATCCTAAAGTCATACCCCAGGCAAAAAAAAAAAAAAAAAAAAAAAAGGAAAAAATCATGGGCAACCTTTAATAATTCTTGAAGTCTGATAACCTGATGTATTCTTCACATCTAGACCTACACAGCCAGCCTCACTGGCTCAGTATGTGAAGGATAAACTTCTCCAAAAGCCTGCTGAATTTTTGTGTCTCTCGTCCCTCAGGTTTAAAGCCTCCTGACTTCTTGTACCACCATCAAGAAAATTTCTTCTTGCATTTCTTGAGGGATAGCTCTTGAGATTGGTAATGCAGAAGGGACAATGTTGCAGCTTTTACTATTTCCCAGTATTTTTTATTCCTGTATCACAAAAAGGTGATGGATGGAAGGCAGTCAGAAGGAATAAGCTAGGAATGTTACAGATACTGATTTGACTATGGAAACTAAATCAACAGGAGTCAACACACTACAGGATTTCCTGCGATGGTTGTTGATACATAAGAAGAGGACCACGCACTCAACTCTATCTTCCTTTGCAATATCATAACCTTCTCCCAGAAGAAATTCCTGTCTCGGCAGGAAGAAAGGGCAAAGCGTTTTCCCTGATACTGCTGCTGGCGGCTTTGCTCCGTGCGGTGGCAATTGCACCCCACCTCCGCTCCGGCATCCCCATGGAGGGTCAGGGATTCCCGTTTCCTACGGGAATCCCGCGGGAGACCAAAACCTCCCACTTACCTGAAAATCAACAGGCTTGGGTTTTTCCTTCTTTGTTTGGAAAAGGGGCATGGATTTCTGTGGTTCTGACACTTTTTATTATTATTATTTAAAGGAAGTAGGAGAATTACAGTGCAGAGCAATTGATTTTACTGGAAAAGTAAATAAAACTCTTTCTAAAAGATGACTGATCAGCCAAAAGGCCATTTTCTCTCCCACCTCTAAGTGCTGAAAATAACAAAGTCACTAATTGATGGTCAAAGACATAGAATTTACAATCCAGTTTCAAAGCTAACTACAGAAATCTTCATTACAGAGTAACAGCCAAGAGAAGCATTTAAGCCTGAACTTCCATTTCCAATCTACAAATAACATTTTTTGTTACTTCTAAAGACTGAAATACCGGGTTTTTTTAAAATACTGCAAGAGGAGAAGATTAATGAAACTCAAATGTGAAAAAGCAGCACATGCTTCACTCACTAGGTATTTTTAAATGTGCAATAGTATTAACTTAAATGAAGCTGACATGGAAAAATAACAATTTTAAGTGAAAATTGCTACACCTTCCGTGTTAAAAATAGACATCACATGACATTAGCTTTTACTGTTAGTAAAAATGGAGTCCTGCTAACATGCTTTTTGATTTAACACCTTCAGCTTCATTTAATTAACTACTTTGTGGTGCTGCTTTTATAAGAAACAAGTATTCACACCTTCTTGTTCATGCCATACATTTTGTGCCAAAAAAAAAAAAAGCAATTTCATATTTGGGTACGTGATGCGGACAGCACTTCATGCTGTTGTTTAAATATCCAGAACGAATCGATCCAGGCAGTTGCCCCAGAGTACAGGCTGCCTGTCCGGGCACCAGAATGTCAATTAATAACTGGAAGAGCACATTCGGGGGGGGTTTAGGTGTCCTTGTGTGTATGCTGCACACACCACAAGGCCATCGGCTGTACGATAAGGTAGTAGCTTTTTCCCTCCTACCAGAAGGAAGATAATTTGAAGCCGCGTTTAAACACGGGACCGTCAGAAGTCTCCCTCAATGGCACAGCACGGGGAGCTCTCGGGGAAGGACTCTGTGTCGGGGCGTGCTGCCGCTCGAAGGGCGAACAAGGACAGCACTTTCGGGGAAGGGCTCCGCTCTTTTTGGTTGACGGCTAGCGTAACGAATGGGGAGGAGAGGACTAGGTGCCGTCTAGCTTTAACCCTGCTCCCATCAGAGCGGTGCACTCCTGCAGAAGGGATCCTCTGCCAGCCCCGGAGCCAGCCCCGCCGGAGGAGGGACAACCGGGATGCCTCGGGGCTCCCACCACCAAAGGACACCGGCATCATTTTCTCAGTCTTGGTTTTTGTCACGTTTACGGCCGATACTTAATTTTTCCTCCGGGAACCTAGAGAGCAATCACTCCTCCGGGCGGTCCCACGAAACTTGGTGCTGCAGGGAGAGAGACTGATCCGGCACCAAAACTAAACGCGAGGAGCCAGGCAAAGCGGAATAAAGCTGTAAGGCACGTGGTCCCAAAGGCTTCAAGAAATGGGAAAGCAAATATTTATATGCAGCTTCATCCCAAACACTCACACTGGTACAATAATGAGAATTCTACTGTTCATGATCTGACCTCCCTCAACCCTATATATAGCTAAAGTTTGAATATCTACACAACAGGGTCTTTTGAGCGAGTTCAGACAGCAAAAGAGAAAAAGAACATTAGAATTTATAAAATACAATTTAAAATTTAAAATCACAGTTAGGTTTTTTTCAGTTACAATTAGAAAATTTAGAATCAGAAAATTTTAAATTAAAGGAACTCTTCCACTAAAGGATCTATCTGATTAAAGGTAATCTGCTAAGGGTTTCTGCTACTCCTGAAACAATTAAAGCACAAACCAGACAAACAAAAATATGTAACAACATATTATTATCCACTATTCAGTGCAGAATATATTGAATTCTTCTTGAACTGCACCATTTGATAACCAAAAAATTTCATACAAATCAAACTGGTAAATATATTGGTTGGTATAATAGGCTCATTAGTACAATCATCACAAAGTATTTTAATGTCAACCCAGGTTTAGATTCTAGGAGGGAAAATAATATCCAAATAATTCTTTTCCATTTGAAATTAATTTGGCAATGGTTCTTCAGATCTCAGTTAGACTTTTACCAAAGAATTATCATGACACATAGCCTAATAACCTCCCGTAGCTTTCTTTCAAAACAATATATTAAACCCAGGAGTTCTTCACACTGGATATATGCAAGTTGGGAAAAAAAAGTGCTAGTATCCAAAATAATGAGTTGGCTTTATTAGTATCTTGTTAAAAACAAATGAAACCAGACATCCACAGCATACCGTGGATGATGATTCCAGAAACTGAGGAAGAAAAAGCTATTTGCAATGTTATCTTGCTTTTGCTTATTGTAACCGTTGAGCCAAGCTGCTACTTTCGCTCAGTTGCATGGAGCTCGTATACCCTATTTTTCTTTTAAAGCATCACATTTCTGAGCCGCTTGTAAAACCAACAGTCTGTGAGGTGCCTCTCAATTGCTCATTACCTGTTTGCAGAACAAATATTTAAGAGTTGGTAAAATATATAAAGGAAGATGACCAGCAGGTCAAACTCTTGGTTTAGTAGCTATCCCTACCAGGCAATGCCCATGAAATACCCTGTATGTAAAAACCACAGCAGTAATATGGGAAGTCCGCTGGACAAAGTATTATTCTAAATTCACACATCTCTTCACAGTTCTCAAACACTATTAGATACACGTAGCATTCAAAATGTCTTGTAGGGATTAAATCTGCCACCACTCAAAGGAGGACAACCAGTTAACAAACAGGAATATTGCTAGGTCCAAACCTTAAGACTTACTTGCTACTTAAAACTTCGCAAAGAGCCAAAAATAGCAAGGCCTTGTAACAGGAAAACAAGAGAAAAGTCTCTAAAACCTTAATTCACCTTTTATCTCCTTCATATATAAAACTTGAACTCAAGAACACCCACAGCTAGAATCATTTTATCCCTATGTGTTTCTTTCTAGTTCAGGAAGAGATGCTCCCCAACACGCAACTCTTTTCTTTAAAGTCACCATAATTTTCTTGTGCCAAATAAAAGTTTGAAGTGTCATGGAATATATCAGAAATACTTTGAGACGACGTTAACTACCGCTGAACAATGGAGATGTGCATATTAGTCTAATGCTCCACAGTGATATTTTTGAAGCGAGTACTGAATAAGGATCATTCTTTCCCCAGCAAAATTACACGCACCATCTCCCTCGTGCTTTAGGATGAAATACACCTGCAACAGCCTTCACCTGATGAGATGGCACGGTACAGAGATCTACATTCCCGGGAGGAGAGCAAATCCCATCCACACTTTAGGGACAGAAAAATAGGTTTGTCAAGGGAAGCATAACAATAAAAGACAGAACAAGCAGAGTCACAGCAGATGCTCGACACAGTCACCCAGCCCAAGCCCACCTTCCTTGCTGCAGGATGCCTTCACCAAAAACCACACGCCTTCAAACATATGAAACCCATAATTTAGACTGTATAATAATGATTAAAATGGTAACTATTTTAGTGCTGGAAATCATTATTCCACCTCTAGACCCCAGGAGAGATTAATCATGATACAAATAAACGGAGGGAGTACTCGGAGAAGCAGCAGATGTTTTGGGGGGGCTGGGAGGGGCTGCGACATCTCACCCGTACATCCCCAATGTTGGCAGCTCCACTGGCGCAAAGGCTGCTACTCAACTTCTCTAGCATAACTGATCACAGATAACAGAAATAAAGGAGAAAAACAGATCCATTAAATCCAGTGGACTGCCAAAACCCCAACTGTTCATCAGTTCTCTTGACAGTACTGTTATCAATATACCACCTATGGCAGGCACAACATTTCTAACTCCTAATGGCTGGGATAAAATAACCTGCTACGGGGGATGCTTCCTTTCCTCCCACTACGGAAACCATCAAGGGAAAAGAGCACCCGCTGAAGCGTATTCCTTCAAGGAATCTCAGCCTTTTGAGTAAGAAAAAAAAAAAACCCTGTGTTATTTTAAACATAGTCAAGTACATTCATTTTACTCCCAGGTCCAGTTAATTTGACAGGTACGATACTAAACCAAAAATCCTGCAAGGTCTTTACTGAAAAGGTCAGTACATTATGCAACTAGGTTTTATGGACAGCAAAACAATTCCCTGCATGTACAGAAACTGTACCTTTATATAATTTATCAAGATGCATTCGTCTCTTTTATTTACAGATGAAGACCAAACTTTTGAGCACGAGTTAATTTTGAAAACTGGCTCCTAAGAAAGTTACATGCTTTGAGAATTTTTATCCTCAATCTATACATGGTAAATAGTGGGAGGTTTTTCTATACAGAGAAATATTTGTCACTAAAGAAAAACAAAATTGCTCCCATTTGAAGTCTTATTTCATTCCATCCCTAAATAAAAGTATTTTGTTCAAGCTGCATGTCTGGACTCCAAAAACTTTCTAAATAAGAAAGCACAGAGTCGTATAGAAAATGTATTAATAGTCAGGAAAAGTAGCACCGATTCCTTCTAATCTAAGCTTTTCCTACTGTTCAGACTCTCACTGAAACAACGCGTCCCTTCTCCTCCTAAAATATAATTGCATTTCAAACATTTTCTTCATCACAATATTCTATTTGGAAATGTAAACCAGTTACCATATTCCATATCAACATATATTGAGTAAATATTTTAATGATCAGTGCCCCAGTTATAAGTGCAAGCTTTCAAGTCACATCTACTAATAATCTCTTTGAACATGGTATTAATGCATGTACCTGTGCAGGGGTTTTGGAAAATGAAGCAACGATTTCAAAGTTCTTTTGTGCTTCCTCCCCGCATCCCATATGTCTGATATTACTTGATAGTCTGTAGAACTGTGTTGCGTCCCTGCATTTTCTGCGGTTTTCTATCCAGAACCTTTGTCATCCTTCCGGGCTGTTCTCCCCTGTTGTGAAAACCACACCTCCATCCGTCAGTAGCTTGGGATGGATTTTAAATAAGAGATTTTACACTTGCATTTAATTTGACAGATGCAACTTGACTGGTCAATTATGTAAGTGCGAAGAGCCAATTTCATACATTTATTAAAAAAATCAGTGTTTTTATGTCTATATGCCTATATAAATCCTAGCAGAATATTGCAATTAAGCAAAATTTCAATAATCTGAAAAACAATTTTATTTTGGCTTTGGGTTACTTGTCAGTAAGAATAACTCTTAGGCAACTAAAGCGTGTACTACATTCTAAGGTTCACAGTTACGCAAAACTTGCTTCAGTTCATAGCCACTTCAGTGTTTGCACACTATTGATGGATAGTCACATACACAGCTGAAGTTAATTCTGAAAGCGCAGTATAGATCTGACAGGTACTGCTATGACAACCATGGAGCAGAACAGCCTACATTTCCCTGGAAGCTCCAAAAATAAACATGTACAAGGCACTCCGGGAACAGTAAAAAGATATGTGTTTACCAGATGTATCTCCCCGAGCCTTCTTCCTCCTCTTTGCAAGATTTTTTTTTTCACACAGAAAATTCATTAAGCTTCTGGACTGGGTTTTCGGGAGGAAACACACCTCCACCCACCTGCAAAGCCAATGCAGCACTAGCGGGGAGCAGGTAACACCCGCCAGATTCCCTCCACAAGGCAAGATATATTTCCTCTGGAAAAAAATACGTGGGCACAAGAAACCGCATTCTCACTGAGAAGCATCGCATCCCTTTTTCTCTGACTTCAAAAGGCAATATAACCAGGTATTTTATGTAAATGTGGACATTAGACACAAAAAATAGAACAGAAAACATCAAATTCATTTTTCATAGGCAGCTCAGCTTCCACTGGAACAGTTGCAGATGAAAGTAGTAGCTATAAATTAATATAACATAAGGTGTACCAAAGGAACTGATTGTCTCAAATGCCAAAAGTAAGACCAAAGACTAAATTATTTTCATTTACAAAAACACAGAGAGGAACTGTTTTCATGTTCTGAGTTATGTGTTTAAGAGAAACCTAAGTTTAGCCTGTCAGCTTACGACAAAAGTTAAAAACAATTTCTAAAACATTTCTGAATCATTTCTAAACATGATTTAGAAGGGGAAAATGTAAACAATACAAAATCCCTGCCTTTTTTTTTTAAGTACTTTTACAGTTAAAACTCCGAGTGCATTTTCCTGCAGGAGATGCCTGGAATGAAGAATCTGCCTCTGAAGTGCTCCCCGTCCCTATTCTGAAACAGGAAAAACCTCCTGACTCCTTGCAACTACTAAATAGAGCTATTGGAGTTTATCACAGAGACCTGCGTGACAAATACCATGATAGTTGAAGATCAGGCCTAAATTTCATTATCAAGCATCTGGTGAATTGCTACAAAGCGGCTGTTGCAGTAGTTTTCAACACAGCTGATAAAAACACTTCCTTTTAATCCAGTGATATTATGCCTTTACCTTAATAGGAGTAACTCTTCCTGAAAATGTGAACACATATAAACTTTACAACGGATATAACTTAAAGGTGCCCAAGTATCTTAAACAGAATTATTAGCAATTTCTAACAGCAATATTTGAAACTACAAGTAGCATTTTCTTTTAAAGTTGTCTTAGCTCATCCTTATTTTTAGGCACCGTGATCATGAATACATTTAGTAACCACTTGCCAGGAGTTTACCAGGCTTAAAAATTCCCGTTAAAAAAAGAAAACCCAACAGACGAAAAGCGACATAAATTTAAACGAGACGTAATCCTAACGCAGTCCAACACGGAGAAACTGCACCGAGTGACCGATGCCCACAGAAACAGCGCGCAGGCAAGATGCTTCTCAAACTTTTTAAATACCTCTGCTGCTGGAGACTTCGCAATGCCCCGAGCAATCCACCGCAGTGCTCACTGCCACGGTATTTCCCCCAGCCTCGAACTTGAACGTTTCTTGCTACAGTTTATGAGCAATATTCTTACGCAATTCAACGTGGCTATGCAAGGGTTATTCCCATCTGCTCTGCTGCAAAATTTTATGTGTCCGAAGGCCATTTCTTCTCTTTCTGCCCCTCTGTCTTCTCTCTTCTTTACATTTACCCCAAAGCAATGGCCATTTTGAGAAAATATATGGATAAAGACTTAATTATTAAATACTATTTGAATATTCCTTTCAATCAACCACCCCTAAAAGCACTGTGCTGGCAGGTATTGGCCTTTTAGGCATTCTGCTTTCTGGTTTAAGCACAGCCTCTTGCTCTTCTAGAAGTAGCTGTTTCAAACGTACACGCTATGGTCTATTATTCATCTCTGTCACCCTGTCATCAATGTTCCTTTCCATCTCTGTTGCTTGGATATTGTTTACTGTAAAACAGCAGCTAATTTGGACTGAAATTTGACAGTGGAAGGAAAAGCCATAGCATCAGTTTGAATATTCTTTTCTTTTACCCCCTCTGACAACTTACGTTGCACAGCACCTGATGGACCTACACTGGGACCACCGTGTCCTGCCACGTCCGATCAGCAGTCAGCAAACCAATGCCACCTTCAACATATTGGTGGCAAACCAAAGGATTACATGAAACCGGTGACGTTCAAAACCTTGGACTCTTAATGAACAAATTGCTTTGCTAAAGCAATAGATGCTATTTTTAATTAAATTAGGGAAGTCAGTAAATGGAGTATTAAGGGGCACACCTAAGAACAAAAAAGTAACAATTATCTCATTAGATATGAAGATTTTTTGTGTTCATTTCAGCACAATAGGTGGTAACACAGCGTGACTATCTGTGTTACTGAAACAAAGGCATGCTGAGCATGGGAAGTAATCCTGCGTACGGCACAGCATACTGCGGGCATAGGAAGGAGATAGTACCCTGAAGTTTTGACGCACTGCAACAAAAACATGTGTGCAAACTATACAAAACAACAGTAATTTCTCTGACTATTAATGGGCACGGATATATTTATGTATATAAGAATCCTACTAGTAAAGTTCAAAGTGTAGTACTAAATTTTAACTAAACAGTTATTTGCAAATATTCCCTGTAATACAGTCGTTCACACGCGTTTCTCCGTTTCCCCTCTTCCCCCGTAGCTACAACTCTATCTCAGCCAGAACATTTTAATCCACTGTTAACTATGTGGAAGCAAACCATCGCATGGAGAGGAGCTGCCCGGGCTGTCTCTGCCGTGCAGGTGAAGAGATACCTCCTAAGGGACTGGTCTCTCTGCTGCACGCAGAGGGGGCTTAGAGGTCTAACTTCCAGCTGGGTAATTTTTTTCCCCTTTGTTTCACACTACCAGATATATTTCATGCAGGGAAACAAATGAACTCACAAACATTCTGGATATATTTAAGAATGAGCTCACTTAATTTGGCTCATAACACAGAAATACTCGATCTGCAGAAAGAAGTACTTTGCAAGAGTGACACAAAATGGCATGCTCCGAGTTATTTCTATTGAGAGGACGTGGTAGCTTTAAAAGACAGAATTTGTTCTTAAATTTGTCCTAGTTTTCTTCAGTAAAAGTTTATAGGGGCGAAAATAAATGGACCAGATAGACAAAAAGGTATTTTACAATGCAGCTTTCTGGTTTTGGAAACCACATTAACTTCAACAGGAAAAACGAAAAGCACTCAGATCAATTCAGAAGCATTTACAAACAAGCTGGTGTAATGAAAATGAACTTGTAAATTAGAGATGAACAACCCCCTTTAGCACTTCTGCAGATATTCATCAACACCAGAAAGACTTGAAAACCGTTTTTGTTTTCAACTTTAATTACTACTCAAATATTCTATGGGTACTGAGGTTATTCAGTAAGAATCAAAGATCTTAACAACACATCCCGTTTCTGCTTCTTCAGGACTTAATGTTCAGCATGGGAAAAAGACAAGACTATTTGTACGGATCAGAAAATCAAAGCCCCTACGCTAACTGCGGATCTCTGCATCACACTGTATTACTTCAAATTTTCAGAGTGAGGAACTGCCTGGTAAGAATACTTTTGTGCTTTAAAGAAAAAACGGTGGGGAGGGAAAGGCTCTTTCTATACTTTTGCTCTTTCATTGCTATGACCATAATTCTGCATTTAAAAAAAAAAAAAAAAAAATCAAGGTCAAATCCCCACCCAAATGAACACTGAGGGGTCATTTGGCAGTATCGTGAAGATAATATAAGGAATACTAATTTTCTTTACATTTGGGGGAAGAGTCATCGCAATACTGTTCACACCACTGTAATTGCCGTGTGACTGATCAGTGTCCAAACACAGACCTTCCCAATCATATTTCAATCTCTTGAAAAATTCCACAAAGCAGAGGGGTGTTCTCCTGTTCGGAAGGATGCCAGGTAACATACGCTGTGAGGGTTTCCAAAGCACCTGCAACACGACTCTTGAGACAGTTGGAGTTCTTGAACCAAAACCACTTTTGAAATTAAAAAAAAAAAAAGAAACCCAAGGGGCTTTAGATCTTCCTCATCAGCTAATCTCAAAGGGCTCTTCATTTAAAACAGCAGGTGCTTTGCAAGCTGCAGCCACGTAGAAGTGTGCATCCATAACCAATGGGTATAACTCAAAAGATGGCTCAAACTCCTAACTCATATTTATTAAGAATGGATTTTATTAGGCCATTAAGGAGACTTCAGAAGCCAAGATTAAAGTTATGGTGCATTTTTATAAGAGAGTAGGAACTGTGGTTCGGGATTTTATACAAGTAAATACTGACAACTATAGCCATGGTAGCTACCAGTAAGCACAGAAGAGATTTCTCCAGGCAACTACTAAATATAATACTTCTTCCTTATACTTTCATCATGGTACACATAAAAGCATTTGACACACTTAATAAATGTCACAATCATAAAATACTGCACAAAGGAATGCTAAAGAATGATAAAGCTGCAATTATTGAGCAAAAAAAAAATGAGGACTAGAAACATTTGCAGCCTGTCTCTTCATTACCGGCCTGATGGAATCTGGATTTAAAATGCCCTTTCAATTCTTTCTTGTTAATGCCACTGAAAATACTCCAGAAGATACAACTCTACGTCAGCGTAGGATAACCACTAGTTTTTGAGGTCATATGCAAAACATATAATTTATCCCCAAAGCAATAAATTTAATTATTATAAGACATGTATAGATCCGTACTGCATCTACAGTTTGTTCCAAAATTTTGGTTCTCAGAATGATGCCACCCTTAATTTGCGGAGGACTCCAAGAGCCCCAAAACAAGCCACTAAAACACTGCCCTGCAACCTCCAAAGCCAATTTTTAAATAATTATTTGCATCACAGAAGGAAAAAAAAAAAAAAAAGCACCACCCTAGCTGCTGCATTGTGTTTTACTGTTTCCAAGCAACACTGTTGTTTCAGATCAAACATGAAACAGCCATCTCAGAAAGCTACAGTGCTTTTTCCTTTATACTTACTTATTCTGCATCATGTTCATTATAACCCAGTCGAAGGGATAGACATTCTTCCCAATGAGATTCTTGAACATGATGAATGTTTCCATCAGAAAATCCTAAAAGAAGAGAAAATATTTGAAAAAGATCACTCTTCTAGATCAAAAAAACACAAGTGATAGTGTCAGTTATTAATGACTAAATTCAAAAGGTGTCTTACTGTTCCGCTTCATAAAAAAGCCATTATTCATACACAACATACATAAATTCTACTAAGGCATATTTATATATGATGTACATAAATCCTACAATAATTCTATTTAAACTTTTCAGAAATGACAACAATAGTAATCCTACATCGTAAACTACCCATGGTATTACTCAGGAACAAACACTGGTTTGCCAGTTATCCAAAGGCAGTTTCTGCTGAAAAAAATAATTTCTTTTCTATACCATAGACAAAGTCTCACAGTCCCTTCTTGTGCAGCATGTGTTGCAGCATACGCGTCGCAACACATGCCTGGCGTATGTTGGGAAGTTGTTAAAAGCATACTGGTACATGGAAAGAGAAAAAAACTAAGATATTCATTTTCATCTTGCAATTACACTAAAAATACTCCCTGAAGTCAGTTGATGAGTTTTCCTTCCCCTTGTGAATACCCTCTTGAAATTTTCTCTTGCCTGAAATCAAGATTATCTATTTATTAAAAAAATATATGCTCTAGCTCAAAACTGCGATTCAGGTAAGGGTGGTGGTGCACATTACCCCGACCTGGGGCAGACGACAGCAATGGTTTGGCCATCCCAAAACTAGGAGAGACACTCTCTCTAAAGGGAGCAGCAGTAATTGCTTCTGCCAGTGAAAACCCGACCCAGAACAAAGTTAATTTAGTAGCATAAACCAATTTATTTCTACACAGATGTAAACAAACATCTCTTTGGAACAGAAACCTTGTGTACTTTACAATGTAAATCATCTTCTACAATTAGGGAATCTATAATCTCTATCTAACAATTTGAGTAATATCAAATGCTTGGAGAAAGATAAAGGGGGGAAAAAAGAACTTAATGCAAAAAGTCCTTGATCCACTTCACGCAGAAATAAAAATGAACTTTTATTCCAAGGTTAGCATATTTTTCCTTTGCTACAGCTTCTCAGTAATGGTATTTATCTCATCTATCTGTAAAATGTCAAATGCCTACAAAAAAAACCCCAAATGTTACATTCACTGGACTTTTAACTAAGGCTGTTTTTTATGTAACCTTTTCAGTGAGAAAGAAATACAACGTTACTGCTCTTATAAGTATTTGGTGGCGTGTGAGAGCCAGCCTCTTCGTCGCTTTTTATCTTTTGATTCGTTGTTCTGTTAAGATGTTTTTCCTGGCTCAGAAATTCAGTCGGTGGGAAGCAGGGAGCTGCAGAGATCCTGAGGACACAACATCGAGATCACGAAGCAACGTGAATTTCCAGGCTACTCAGCTCTGCCGTGTGCACGGCACAAGGGTTGCTTTGGGATGCTTTGCATCCCAGCTCCTGGTACCCAAGGAGACACCCAGGCCAAAGAGGACCAACAGAGCATCAGCAGCCACGAAAGACACGTTTTAACCAAAAAAAAAAAGTAGCACTAGTAGAATAACTCCTTTGTTATTTTACCAAAATCATTCCCAGCAACACAACATCAATAAAGATGTTTTGACATTAACAGGATTGAGACAAAATTTAGAATTGCTCGTGGTTAATGAGATGTTACTGTTGCATAAGGCAAAATTCATCCAGACACACTAGCTCAGTAAATGTGTCTTCATTTAAGAGATCAAACTGCATACTTTACTGCTCATTTTTCATGTATTTTGGTGAAAGAGTTACATAATTTCTAATAATCACGTTGCCTATTTTGCTGCCCAAGCACTGCACAGTACTTCATTTGAGCTCGTGCTTTTTTACAGCTGCAGGTTATCGGGCGATTTTCTTACCGATGCTGCTTCACAGCTCAGTAATTGAAATGTTAGTGGAAGTGGCACCATGGGAAGGGTCATCACCTATCCAGGAGGGCAGATTTGAGCTCACTGGGCTTTTTTTTTCCCCTTAATACTTTATGAATACAGATGTAGACTTCCCTGATTTCTTGTAGCAAACTTTACCTTACACTTGGTTTGTCACCAGTTTCAGCTGTTGGGCCTCTGCACACTTTGCTAATCAAGCTGCATGTGAGAGTGGATGAATTTTCATATACTTTGTTGATGATTCGCGTTCATTACTGACCCTGGAGGTCGTGTCACGTATGATTTGACCTACTTTGCTAATTCAGCTCTACATTTTAATCTACTGATATTTACATTTAAATAATCCTACTTTCACACAGGTACTTTAAATAATGCTCTATAACAACTAAGCTAATTATTGATCAAATAAAAAGCTTCTGTTGCTTACCTGTATTTTATGTATTCATAATATTGCTCTCGTTTCCATTTTATCTTTCTTACAGAAAAGCAAATGGTTTACATGAATTAACCTTATATTATGAGCAAAACCCAGCTTTTTTGGGGGGGGGGGAGTAGAGAGGGAACCTATCAGTTCATGCTGTGTTGCTGTAGAGCCTGCTTATTTTCAGTATACCTAGAAGCAGAACAAATTGTTCTGAACGTTAAAAAAAATGATAAAAACCTGTACTAAAGGAGCAAGGGCTGCAACTCCTGGTCTCTCTCCAACTACAAATACAAATCCTATTTAATATCCCAAGGAAGCAAAATTCACAATAGATAGGACCCCTTCACAATTCCGATCCAATTACAGAAAGAGAACAGAGTAAGCTCAGCCCTGTAACTGGGTAGACAGTGACTGAGGAGGCTTAGACAATTCCACCTCCCTTGGACTGCTGAGCATCACACCCCGACACACCTGTATCACTACTTCTATTTTTCACGACCTGGATTTCAAAGAAGTTCTTCAATAAATTCTCAAGCTTAAGAAGAATAACTAGCTAAAACAGGTAGGAACTCGATATGAAAAACCTTTAAGCCAAGTTGATGGAAAGTTCAGCTTTGCCGAGTCCTGAGCTATAGCAGTCAGAAGTCAAATACACTCAGCGACAGCTTTTCAGGACAACAACTTAACCTCTGCTGAGCTGTCTCCGAGGCTGACTCTGGAAAAGCCACTCTCTACCATGGTGGATGGCACGGGGTGGGCTGCCTCTGCGGGGACCCACCACCACGGGGCATCCCCGCGACTCTCGCGTCCCATCCCGCGAAGAAAAGTCTGCTTAACCCGTACAATCGCCCGCTCACATCGACGGTTGGGTCAAGGTTGTCAACAGAGGATGTACGCCAATGCGCATACTTGCATTAAAACCCGAGTGCAAAATATTAAAAGGGGAGAAGAAAATGGAGGTGCAGAAAATTGTAATCTACAACACCCTATGGAGTTTGTCTTTTTACATACTTCCCTGACTCCAGGACGTTGTCTTGAATGCCTTTAGGGAAGAATACTTCTGAGATACTCCACAGGGCAAAACATTAACATTTTTTTTTTTTGTCAACTAATACCACATATGTCTCAACTGAATATAAATTTTACCAAGTAAAAAGAGGAGAGAGATCAGGTAGTCCCAGAAATATCCTCACTGTTCTCAGATGATGTTCCATCTCAGGATGATAGCAGGCTTGACAGTAAGAAATTCATCTTTGAACAGAAATACCTTAATGAACCTAAACAATATATTCTGCAGAGAGATACAAGACTGGTTTTATTGCATTCCACCTCATCTTTTCTAAGATTTTTGAGGCCAAATAAGACTGTTACAATAATCTAAAACTGACACCTACATAACACAGGCCATAAAGTTTCCTCTAGCAGTTCCAGCACCAGGTTTATAACTTCTGGTTGAGCAAGAGCACATGCTGAAGAAAGATTTAAGGGTCTCCAATGGTGAAGAAGCAACCACAGCTTCACTTAAGGTCTCCCTTTTTCTTGTAATTTTTTTTCAAGAAAAACCTATTTATTTCTGTTTGAATTAATCTAGTTTCAGTTCTAAATCACTGCTTCTTTATGCCTTTGCGATTAAACTGAGAACCCTGTAATAGGGGATGCAGTTACTACCTCTGTATGTAAGGAAATTGGGTTTAAATGAAAACACTTTTGAATCTAAGCTCTAATGGGTGAGTCAAACAGCACTGGCTCAAAAAAATTACTGGACTAAAAAGAAACAGAAAAAACATGACAAGTTAAATGAAGAAGTAGGGAAAGGGTTTTTTTTTGACATCCAAACCATACAGTACCAAGGACTATACACATACAGTACAGTTCAACAGCATCCCACCACTGAAGACAGAAGAAAACAAAAGCTCTACGAGAGGAACATGGGCCAACTTGAACCATAACACTGACAACGGTAAAGGAGGCAACGCTCCTGGGAGAGCTTCATGGGGCATCAATTCTGACGGTGAAACATCAAATAGTGAACAAGATGTGGGTTTCAAATAATAGTGAAATCTCATCTATGAGGAAATACATATGAGAACAGTAACGCCTTGCTTTGGTTGTCACTGAAAAGGTTAGGTAAGCTTTTCTCTTAAACAGAGAAACTGGGTTGTATCTTCATCGTTTTGTCCTAAATGATGACTTGATCAGTTTTATTTGTGGTTAAAAAGAAAAAAAAAAAGAGAGAAGAAAAATTAGTTTACTCACTGTAGTTTCCTTTTATCACAGGATTAACAACATTCTGCTGTTCTACCTCCACACCTTCATTTATATTATTTATACTTTAAAGTCAGTCTAAGGTAGCATTTTCTACCATTAACATATTACCCATTTAATGTTTTCCCAGCTTACTATGTACTTTAGTTTCCCTTAACATACATTATCATTCAATCAACAACAATATTAAAACATTTAAAAGGTACATTTTAATTAAAGATGTAGAAAGTATTACAGCAACTGACCAAGTTTGGATTAGCATGTCTGCTAATACAAACAATAGTCAAGTGGCATAACAGTGGAAAACAAGTAGTCAAAAAGTACACATGCTGTTGGAAAATATGATTTTAACAGTACAGACCAATTTCAGCTACACAACCCAAGAACACGCAGAAAGGGACAAATATACAGAGTCAAGACAAAAGAAAGAAGTGATTCTTCATGTATCCCAGTGCACTGCATGCACATAAATGAAACTATTAAAACAAGCTATTATAAATAGACCACCTGCCAAATTTCAAATACATAATTACTCCCTTGTTTTCACCAAGAAAGATCTGACCTACAGAACCACGCTTCAGACAATTTAGACCAAAAAGCGAGACTTCAAAATAAAAACTTTTATTGCCATTAGAATAATGACAGATTTCCTAACCAGTATTTTTCTCTCTGCATTTTTTCATTACATGTTTTAAGAGCAAACTGCTTTTACCTTTTTCCATGTAAAACCCTGTAATCGGTTTGCCTTTTCCAGAGCCAAATGGTTTGAATCACTTTAAAAGTACAGAAATATTTGGCTTGATTAACCTTAATGCTCATGTCTTTTCTGTATGCTAACACCATTATTTTCACTCCACTAGCTGCACTTAGCTTGGGAATGTTTTGTTATTAGTGGAAAACCAAGTGACCATCCATGTAAGTGCTCCGAGATCCCGAAGCAGACTAACGGGGAAGCAAACCTTTCAATACAGTGATACCCATCTGCGTTTCTTTGCAGTTGGACTTTGTCCTCACTGTCTTGAATCATCAGCTTTGTACTTCAGTGATGCCACATCGGATACTAACAGACTGAGCACCGGAGGCTCTAGCACCTTATCTGAAAACCGGCACGGGGCAAAGAGCTCAAATCTTGCAGAATATAAACAGAAGTAAGAAGAACAAAAATTGAAGACATAAAGGAAAATGGGAAAGTCCAAACATAAAGAAATTACACAAAGAAAAGACCCTGAGGTTTGTTACGTTGGGTTTGGAAGGAAGAAGGGAACCTAAATAAAGGCCACCTTGAAGATTAAAATACAGGCGAAAGCTGCCTAAAACACCTAACAGAATCCCCGGCACCAGAGTGGGTAATGGAATACAGCTGATCAGGCTTCAGGTCATCCGCTAATTGATGGATCTCAGCCAACAAGTTTGGTAGCTACTTTGCAGCATGCACTTGCCATATGGCAATGATAGTTTCAGGTCACTAGAGAGTTATCTCCTTAGCTATAAAGTCCCTTCTATTATGCTCTAATTAAGTTGTGTTGTTGGCTTAGTTAGGCTACCGAACGACTCTGAGAAGACAAATTTCAATTATTATTGCTTATTTAACAACTAAGGGCATCTTTAAGGTTAAAATGTTTTGTATAAATTTAAAGCGGGTGGATCTGTAAGTAAAACCTATTTAAACAAATGAAATTGGGACATCTGGAAGATTTAATACTGGAAGTTCCTTTCCTCAAGAAAGCTTTATTTTTTCCCTTCTGTCCTTAAGCAAAACAGATTTTTAGTAATGGCTTGGTACTACTGTTTCCTAATGCTTTCTTTTAATTGCCTTAAATCCACCATCTCAGTGCTTGCCTTTTAAAACATTGAACGGCTCCAGAGATGAGCTGTATTCCTGTGTGTGGCAGGAAGGTTAATTTTGTCCTTTGCAAATTTGGAAAATGTGTAAGTCATAGAGCTTTATTAATTATTTTTGTTTTAAATCTGTAACATCAAACACATTTTGTTTACATTTCATAAGCATATTTAATAAACAGTAACAGGAAAAACCCAAACACAAGCTAAACTATCTTAGGAGCAGATGAAACATGTTGAACTTACCACAACATCTGACCTCATCTTTCCAAAAGTCTTGATTAAATGAGCGTAGTGATAGTCCTCCATTTGCCTTAAAATGGCAGTCATGCATGCAACAAAACTCCCCTATCAAAAACAAAAGTACAACAAAATAAATTATTTAAGATAAGGCAACATAATACTTGCTATCAAAATGTAATATTGCTAGAGAGCACCACATAATGCAGTGGATATAGTTCTATCATTTAAATTCATTAATGAATATGCAAAATTCTGTCACAAAAACAAAAACATCTTGAAAAGTTTCTTTTTCCAATTTCATGGTTTTATCACCATCTTCACTGAAGATTTTGCAACATATTCTTCACATAAAAATTGCTCAGGCATTAAAGGCTTTGGAATGTAATAAACGCTACTGCTAAAAATACCACACTATCAGGATTTGCATTTGGGAAGTCGATACTCTGCTCAAGGAAGAAATCTCTTAAAAATCATTATATTGAGCATCACAGTTAAACCCCAAGTTTTAATTTCATTGAGTGGTACTTTCAAGTACTGGGAGGCTTAAAAAACCAAAACAAACCAAACCCCAATAACTTCCATAAAAACAGAATAGCAGTACCAAACATATCTCTCTCAAACCACGGAGAAAGTAAAAAGTGACCAAAAAAAGTTTAGTCTTTCCTTCTGGCACATGAAAGTACCGTAGTAACAACTCCAAACCACTTCCATAGCTATTAGAAGTTCCCCTCCCATAAACGACTTTTCTGCTTGTCCATCCTCCTCCTCTGACTATCTGCTAAAAACCTGTTGACTGATTACGGTAATAGTGTCCACGCCTTGAAGAATACTGTTGGAAAAAATCAGCAGAATTACTCAGAAAATAAATGATTCTCTATATGGTTTGATAAAATTGTAAATTCCCCTTTCGGTGCCATTTTCAAGGTTATTCTACGCCATGCACTGCCTGGCAGAACACTCGGGAATTTTCTATTCTTTCTAGGCATAACACAGAGTTTTTATTGTTACTTTTAAGATCTGCATTACTTTCAATTTAAAATATTTATTTCTACATCAGTCCAAGTAATTGAGATCAAATGCAAAATGACACTAGGTTATCTGTGTGTGTTATGAGCCCTCTTATTTACAGTCTAATCCCCCAACCTCCACCAGATAAGCGCTCCTTGAATTTGCTTTTCTCCTATGTAATGGAGTTTAGATCTAAACTCCTACATAATTGATTTTGTCCATGTGAGAGCATTATTTTTTCTACACGATGCAAAGGTACCTGACGAGAGCTCTTAGGCATATGCAAACGGCATGAATATGAAATGGAAAGGCCACCCGAGCTGCTGTTCCATGACATCAAAAGAACTTTGTAACAAACTATGACAAGAATAGAAGCTGTGGCTGTACAAAGATAATGTTTACTACTATGAAATGTAAATAAGATGGGATCATCTCAAAAATCTCAAAATGTTAATTGTCAAAACACCACATAACAAGCACTCTGCATAACAGACACTGTAAAAGGGCTTATGCCTGCAAGAAAATATTCAATAGCCCACATTCAGTCCTATTTCCGCTAATGATGTCATCAATCAAAGTGATGTTTCGTTGCTAGTCAGAATTATAAATTTTTTAAATTGGCTGCTTAAGACTAGGCTGCAGATGTAATTCAGTCCACCACTTCACATAAGGCTCTGTAGATGGTTCAGAAATGCTCAGAGGAGCTGAAAAGGAACATTGTTTTGCTTATGGTATCTTTTTAGAGACACTCACTCACCTAAATAATCTGTAAAGTCCATTGCTTTGCAAACACATAAACGTATCTTTACCTTTCTTCCCATAAACACATCAACCCCTCATTTGCAAATCCAGCCCTTTCCAGGTAATCCAGCAGTCAACATGCAGCCTCTGCTTCCTCCTAACGAAGTAGTTTCTATAACTGGCTAATAGCTTTGGCCGTGTTTCTGTGTTTATCTACGTGTTTGGTGAGTAATTTAAGTTAATATAGACGCCGCAACAGTCAAAAGATGAATGTCATACCTAAGGAAATTATCATGGCAACCTCGTATATGAAAAAAAACGGACGTGGAGCGACTGTTAAACTTTCAAACGCATTTTAATATTCATTTTTAGATACAGCAGCAGCTGGAAAAGAGGATGAATTTGAGTGCCATCTCCTCTGCAGCTACCGGTGACCCCTCTCCCCTCCGCTGGCTGCTCGCCGGGACGGCTGCTGGTACACGAGCCCTCTCCTTCGGCTCCGACATCCCGGCTCCGGCCAAGGGAGCCCGGCCCTCTCCTTGGAGCAGCGCGCTAATTCGGGGGGGGCTGCTCTGACTGTCCCCATAAGCCAGGGAAAACGATGAGTCACTGAAGAGAGAGATAATTACCGAAGAGTATCTTCTTAATTAGCGTGGTGAGACTCAGAAAGGACACATGAAAGTTTAATGACTGGTGGTTAAACACTCTGCTTCCACGTGAAAGTGTGGAAATATGAAAGCTTGTTAAAAACCTGGAACGGTTGCTGGAGAAAAAAAAATACAGAAAAATAAAGAAGCTAAGCAAATACAAATGAAACATAAATACGATGGGATCCTGTAGCACGTCTAAGTTTTAGTTAAAGAAAATTACAGAAACTTGCTAAATGTTGTCATGTCAGCTTATGCTGAGCCCCAAAAGTGGTGCCGAGCAGAATGGGTTAGGGTCCTTGACCAGTTAATCAACATTTTTTCCTGTTTCCCTGCATAAAACACTGACTCGTACTCACCTTAGAATTATCTTAGTAACAAACCCCCTTTCTTTCTTTGACAAAGTATTGTTCCTTTAAGGCTCTGTTGCATTACACACACAGACATCCCTGCTACAACATTTATCTTCAGATCCCCACCTGCTAAATAGTGTTCAAGCCCCTGCTGGTCAGGAAAAATCTATTTAATACTAGAAAAAAGTACACTATCAGTCATCTGCTTACTTTTCATAATTTTCTTTGCACTTCGTGAGGTATCATTTGCAGCCAGCATGCTCTTAATTACAATGCTAATAAAAATTTGTAATTATTTATAGGCAATATTTGTATTGTAGGTGTTTTTAATATGGTCTATTAACTATTTAGCAATAGCTAACAACATTATTAAATTTTAATCTTAAGTTAATTTTTAATCTTTAGTTGGATTCAGAGACCATTGTTAACTTCTGCAGCATACCATCTAGTTGGATTCGGAGATCGTTGTCATCTTCTGCAGCACATCACTCCAAGCAATACACAGAAAAAAAGTATCTAATTCTCTAAAAAATCAATTTCAATTTTAACTGTAGGAGTAATTGCAAACCTACGTTTATACAGCAAGTACCACAAGGCCAACATAGGGGGTTTGCCATTGCCCTGGGCAATTATTAGCTATTTATTCACTGAAATAGTGTCAAGGTTTATACTGAAAGCCTTTCACATCCTTCCTTACTTGCAAAGTTCAGAAATGAAGTAGTCACACAGTGACTAAGATAATTACTACACATCACACCAGAGAAGCGCATTTAATGCACTTTATAAGCACTTTAATACAATTAATTTCTCTCCTGCCCAAAAGCAGAGGCGCTGGATCCATTCCTTGTTTTCAAACCAGGTACACTGAGGCAAGTGGGAATTTCATATTCCCAAAGCAAAATCATGGGATCCAGGACATTTGCAAGCCTGTCGTAAGGGAAGCAAGGTCTAGCTCCCATGCTGGAGGACTGGTAATTCGGCTACATTAGAAGAAAAAAACAAACCAAACCAAAACACTGAAGTGGCTGATTTTTCTTTGGAAACGATGCATTATTATTCAGAAATACATTCTGTATAAAAAAAATGACCACGCAAATCCAAACTGTAAACTTACTTCTAACTCCTGTAAAATACAGTTCTGAAGGAAATGTTGAAGAGGCACGTGAATGCTCAGAAAGTACTTATTTTCTTAAATTATCTTTACAATAAAATAATAAATGTTCAAATGGCCCATTAACAGATACGGGTAGGGAAATTTTAATATCAAATAATCCCCACAAGTAATACTAACACTGAAAAATTTCAGAATGAGAAGAGAATTCCCTGCAGGAGAGACAATACATGCCAATGCTTTTCTCCCTCAGGGTTAAAACATCCTGTTTTAAATAGTCTTGTCCATTTTCTTCCAGCGAAATCTCTAAGTTGGAAGTATTAAGCTCTTCATGTATAGTGAGAAAATCTAAGAGAAATCAAAACTACACTGAGCTAAGGGATGTTTCATTATAATGTCCCTACTACCATGATTAGGAACAGATAAAATAGTTTAAGGTGCATTTAGTTTTCAATAAAATTTTCCTTACGTGGCCTTAAAAGACTACACAGCTAAATAAGTAAGTTAATAAATAATTAGGACAAAAAACCACTCAAAAACATTAGAACAAACCTCTCACTGCATTTTGGCTTTCAGAACATTTTCATAGAATTTACTTTGTTGAAAAGGGTTTAAGTCCCTCACAATTACCAGACAGTTTGCAAGGATATAAAAATGAAGTAAGCTTTGCTTACAGCATGTACTCTATATATATTAGCAACAAATAAAGAAATAACAATCAGTTGTTACCATTCCTAGAAGCCACGAATGAAATTGTCACGGACTCACAAGATAAAAATCCATCTTTAAAGTGCCCCAAATTTCAACTTTTTGGTAACTGCTGTTCGGAGTATCGGCTGCCATGTGAGCTTGCACTGCACGCTGAGTTACCTCTTTACTAAATGTAAAATGCAATGTGTCTGCAAACAAGTTTGCTCACTTAAGCAAAACATTATGAAAGATATTATGACAACCCAACATGGATAAAGCAGAGGATCTCCTGGCATTTCTTGCTCTGAAGAATACTTTGTATTGTAGAATATATAATGACCCCATAGCACACAGCTCACCATTAGCTACCGGTTAAAACGCACCCGTGTGTGTTCCTGGTCGCATCACCGCCAGCGTCAGCGAAAGCACATGGCGAAGGTAAAGACCCAACAGCAAATACGCCAAACCCAGGAACGGGGATCACTCTGTATGAAGGGAATTCGGCTCCCCAGGAGCATAACGCCTGGTTTCTGCTGACGGGCTTTTCCAGGCACTGGAGCGAGCACTGTGCCCAAGCAGTCTGCGCTGGCCAGCGCGCGGCGGATGGAGCCGCAGCTATCGTTATATCCTAGCGTGCCGTACAGCGTTTAAAAGCAAGTTTGACACAGATTCCTTAAGCTTCTACCAGCAGCATCTACCCCTGCCGTCATACGAATAAGGACAGGAAGAAAAAACAAAACCATGCAAAACACTCCTCAAGATACATATATATATATATAAATTCATACATATATTTCTCATAGTATTAAAACAAACATTTCTTTTCCTGTAATAGAAAATCTGACAGTAAATTCAGCAGCACCTTTAGAGAGAAAGTTATTTCATGGATGCAGCAGCAGAATGTAAACAAGTGCAAAATGTTAACATTTATCACTTTTTTTCTTACTGAATATATGCTACTTTCGATTTCCTTAGGCCAAATTCTGCCTTCTTGAACACCAAGTAAATGGAAGGAATAAAACATGTGAGTCTTTTTCCTTTGAGAAACAGAAGTTAACATTTGCAATAATGTGAGTGATAAATGTTTGGGTTTTTTTCCTGCTGCCACAAACGTTATTACAAAGGCATCTTTCTGCAAATCAAGATCCACCAAGGTACTTTCAGCTGACAAACTCTGCTCTCAGAGCTCCTGGACAAGACGTGCCATCTCCTTTACCCGGTCTGATTTAAGCAGCTCAGTACCTGCCTGGGCAGCAAAAACCTCATTTAGGTCAACCCCATTCAGTGTAGGTCCGTTCAGAATGCAGAAGACTGATAAAGAAGTTTAAGGGGAATATTAGCTTACTTAGTCTTGCATATCTTGTTTTACCTCAAGATGTATTTTACAGATCCAGATTTGATCTCTGACAGTTCAATCTCTATCAATCAATAGAAAACTTGTTTTAAAAGGAAATCCTTCACAGGACTTCAATGCTGATTACTACATCCTGACCAGCTGAGCACACTGGTTCCAAAATAGAAAATAATGTAAAAAGAGCCGATTTTCCTGAAAAGAGCACAAGGTGTAAGGACGTTTTCCATTTTCATAGCTGGGGCATGGAAGAATAGCACTTAGGTGTGCTAAGGAAGTCAGTGGGATAATGATGTAGGCTGTCTGCGGAACCTCAGGAGGCTTCTCCTCCAGCCTGCTGAAAGCAGGACTGCTCCAGGGTTGGACCACGCTGCTCAGGGCTTTACCTCCTCGGGTCCTGCAGCCTCCAAGGATGGCAGTCAACTGCAATGAAGAACCTGGCTCTGGCATCTCGACAGCCTGGGGGCTGCTGTTAGGTCCCCCCACAGCCTCCCTGAAGGCAGAGCAGAACCATCCTTCTGCTGCCAAAAGTCACAAGCTCCCCACTTTCCCCGCCTTGGGGAGCAATCCTGCACCATCAGCGGACCAGGATCTGCCAACCCCTCTGTCGCTGCCCCACGGGCTCAGCCCTTCCCAGAGCAGAGCGGTCCCACACCTGCCTGCAGTTTCCAACCCCTCTGTAAGCTCTGACAAGCAACACAAATTAGGCATTTTTACATAAAAGAGAACATTTGAGGGAGGTCAGTTCCATGCTGAGCCCCTGCAGAAACTGCTTAGTGCGACTCCTACGTGGCAAACCAGTAAGCAAAAATTTCCTGAGATACATTTTAAGTTGACAAAAGCTCTTGCAATTAACAAAACTCTGTGGATGCAAAATAAATGCAGCAAGGGTATGTTTTTCAGTTTCCTACTTCACGTTTTACTGAAAAGACTAGTTTGAGGACTACAGAGAAAAAAAGCCATAGTGAAGTACCATAATTACGTATTTATTTGGGAAGGTATTTTATTTGGAAAGGCTAGTGCTTAGCAAGAAGTCTTTATCCAAAGGTTTCCAAACTTCTTTCACCTACCAACTGCCAGAAGAATAAAACCTACAGCCACCTTCCCCTGTTTCGGAGGCAGCTCTCTGTTACTCTGCCCAGATGGAGCCATAGGCTCCCACTCCTTCCCAATCTTGGTGAGCATCAGCAAGGTAAAAATCCCCAACCAGCTCCCCTTCGACACCTTTGCATGCTGTTAGCACTGCTGCGAGCTCTGATCTACTGCTTCAGAATGAACTCTGAAAAAGCAAAATCTTGACAATTGTTTCATTTGAAGGAAAATCCTATATTCCCAAACAGTAGGGAAAAAAGGTCCACATCTCTGAATACACGGAAACCTCTCTGGCAAGAAGAGCAAAAAAGGATCTTCACACAGATCAAAAACAGCACCCAAGATCACTACAGCTCAACTGAAATTCATTTTGTAAAAGGCTTATTTATTAGGAACCTGATACACACAATGAGAATATATACAAAGCGTTCCCTAGTTTGAAAGCGCTTTGCACTAACTTTCGTAAAAGGCAAGCAAAAAATTAATGAGACATTTTAACAACACCATTTATCATTTTTCTAAGGCTCTTTTTCAAAGAAGTCCATTTTAACCAAAAATGCTTCACTTTAAAAAGCTCTATACAACCTCAGTATTAAACAGTATGCCCTTCAATTGAAATCACAGTGCTTAAGATTTCTGAAGGTCAGTCGATTTATTCTTGGTTTTCTAAACGCAATTGCCTTTCCCCACCTTTTTTCTGCCCCTGCTATACTAAAAATTATTTCACTGAAAATCTAGAGAATTGCCCTCAATAAATCTGTTTCAGGTGTGCCCACGCATCAGTTCCTATTTGAGGAATGGTTTCCACATAGCCCCACGCAGAGGAGCAACCTCTGAGTAAGGCTGTGTGGTGGGTTGACCCTGGCTGGACACCAGGTGCCCACCAAAGCCGCTCTGTCACTGCCCTCCTCAGCTGGACAGGGGAGAGAAAATAGAACGAAAGGCTCGTGGGTCGAGATAAGGACAGAGAGAGATCGCTCGCTAATTACCATCACGGGCAAAACAGACTCAACTTGGGGAAAATTAATTTAATTTATTACCAATTGACCAGAGTAGGGTAATGAGAAATAAAAACCAAATCTTAAAACACCTTTCCCCCATACCTCCCTTCTTCCCAGCACAACTCCACTCCCAAATTCTCTCCCTCCTCCCCGCCAGCAGCGCAGGGATACGGGGAATGGGGGTTGGGGTCAGTTCATCACACGTTGTCTCTGCCGCTCCTTCCTCCTCAGGGGGAGGACTCCTCACTCTTCCCCTGCTCCAGCGTGGGGTCCCTCCCACGGGGACAGTCCTCCACCAACTTCTCCAATTGTGGGTCCTTCCCATGGGCTGCAGTTCTTCACAAACTGCTCCAGCATGGGTCCCTTCCCCATGGTGTGCAGTCCTTCAGGAGCACACTGCTCCAGCGTGGGTCCCCCGTGGGGTCACAAGTCCTGCCAGAAAACCTGCTCCAGCGTGGGCTCCTCTCTCCACAGATCTGCAGGTCCTGCCAGGAGCTTGCTCCAGCGCGGGCTTCCCACAGGGTCACAGCCTCCTTCGGGAACCCACCTGCTCCGGCGTGGGGTCCTCCACGGGCTGCAGGTGGAGATGTGCTCCCCCGTGGACCTCCCTGGGCTGCAGGGGACAGCCTGCCTCACCGTGGTCTTCCTCACGGGCTGCAGGGGAATCTCTGCTCCGGCGCCTGGAGCATCTCCTGCCCTCCTTCTGCACTGACCTGGGGGGCTGCAGGGCTGGAGCTCTCACATCTTCTCACTCCTCTCTCCAGTTGCACAGGTTTTTTTCCCCCTTCTTAAATCTGTTCTCCCAGAGGAGTTGCCCCCATCACTGACGGGCTCAGCCTTGGCCGGCGGCGGGTCCGTCTCGGAGTCGGCTGGCATTGGCTCTGTTGGACATGGGGGAAGCTTCCAGCAGCTTCTCACAGCAGCCACCCCTGTAGCCCCCTGCTACCAAAACTGTGCCACGCAAACCCAATACAGGCTTTAAAGATGGAAACTTAGAGCAGAGCAGAGAGATGTGCACTGACATTTGTACATCACCTAAAAAGACAGAGGAATCTGGAGTGGTACAGGTCAGTTTAAGATTTACCCACTGTCCCCAAATGCATTTAATGATGCTTTGTCAGCTTTGCTGTTACTGCTCCAGCTGCTCACCTGGGTTATCCAGGCGGTAATGCAGCTGACATTTCCATCGACAGCCATCAGCAGCCTTCTCCCCCAGCACACCCCAGAGAATTTTTAATCCCACTACAGCACGCATTGGCACTTTTGGGGGGCTACAGAGAGCGGTGGTGGGCACCCCTGGGTGCCCCTTCCTGCGGGACTCTCCGAACCCTTTCCTTCCCGTGGGCTCCTCTTAGCTTCAGCCTCTGCTCTTCCTCTGCTTCAGTGGAAAAACACTGTTCTGACCCTATTCCTTGACAATTCAACCCACCCTGCCATTTAAAGACATCTCTCTGCAGAAAGATCTTGTTTGCCCCTGTCGGTCTCTCTTGTAAACTGGAATTTTCTTCCATATAATGAAATGTGACTGGAGATAGCCTATCTCCAAAGTTCACGTGCATACTGGAAATCTCTGCTCTCCAATTTAAGTACCAATGCCATTATCTGCTACTTATTTGGGGCCTGAAGTTAAGGTAAGTGAATAGACATATTCATAAACACGCACATTCATTTGGTCTGCACTTTTCCGAAATCCTCATCAACTGTTTCAGCGTTTGGGGAATTACTCATACAAAAGCACCTCACTAAGGCCTCCACCTCTCCCTGTCCCCAGCAACAAAGAGGAGCGACAGATAGGCGAATCAACAGCCCACAGAAATGGGTGCACACTCTCAAACACGTGAACAGACAGTGCAATCATCTTGGTACAGACTTAACACGGGAATAACAAAGTTCCTGACACTAATATGAACCTCAAACTAACTGCTTTCCTCGCCCCAGGGAAAGCCTTTCATCTTGTTTATTTTAGATTTCCCGACACAAAATTATGTCTTACTTTCTTCACATTATTGTTAGGAAGCTAATTTAACTGTAATTATTATTATCATCCTCTGAAGCACTCTCAAAATGAAAGACATATCTGTTCTCGCACTCACTGTTAGATAAATGACAAGGAAAAAGAGCTGAACTTTCTCTGGAGCAAACAGAAGTCACCAAAGAGCTAAAATAAAAAGGAAGCTGGAGGATAATATAGCCAAGACGCAGACACAGCCCGCGCAGGAGCGTGTCCTCTCCTTGCAGCCTCTTCAAGAACCAGTGGACCAGAGAGGTTTGGTTTTAACTGCGTCGCCCACGCTGCTGCGTCGGCACCAGCTACAGAGGCAACAGAAGGGGCTCAGCGCTGACCCACAGCAAGACGTACGACATCACCGCCGGAGAGGAGATGCTCACGAAAGCCAGGCGGTCGGCCTCTTTCAGCACGGCAGGCTACAGCCTTTGCAAGGACACCATAGGAGGAACAAGCGAAATATAGTTTAGGGATCCTACGCCACAAAACTTTACTCATGGCTGAACACCTCTAGAAACCACAAGGTTGGCTAATGCAATCAGAACCACATTTTGCTTATCAAACATGATCAATGTTGAAAATCATGTAAATAAACTATGACCACGCTGATGCAGACCAGCTAAAGAATTTAAGGTTTGCAAATACGAGGAAAAGATAATTTAAGACAATTGGCATCCTATCTTAAGAATGACTGCACTGAAGTAATTTCAGTAATTGTGATAGCCTACAGGTATTATGGATATCGTCTCTGCAGCAAGCAAATCACGCTGCACTAAGATATCACTATGACAAATCATGGGAATACTAAGGGAAGATATATTATCTTTCAAATGAACGTCCTCTTCATACAAGACAGGTGACCCTGCCAGATGGATACACTGCTAAAAGCACCAGCCATTTTTAAGACAAATTATTCTACTTTTAGTGCTTCTCATTTGACTGTTGTGACATAAAATATTTAGCAACTGGTTTACTGAGGGACTCAGCAAGCCTGAAAGAAAGATCAGAAATATGTGCAATCAAAATTTAATTGATAGAAACATGCAGTTTAGATATCCTTGGATTAAAAAGCAACTTGCAAGAAGAAGTCTCTTTGGGGAAGCTTTTGCATTTTTTAACTAATTTTTACCTTCGGTTCATCATCACATAAACCATCACACCATACCACGGGGGCTGTTCTGTTACGAAATTTTCAGGACAGAACAGACAGTGGGTATCGGAAGGAGGGTTAAGGGGAAGGCAGTCTCTTCGACGTTGTGCTGTGCTTCTCGGCTTTCAGCGCTTTGGAAGGTTACGTGGTCCTTGCAGACAGGAATTACTGCAAGGCTCTCATCAGTGTTAAAGACAGGGCTCTTTTCATATTTGCATGTTATCAAAATGAAAACCCCGTTATAGACAATGTTCTCATTCCCTCCTCCACAAAGTGTAGGAAAACTGATTAAATAGAGAAAGACAGCACTGCTGATAACAGTCTGGTCCTTTATTACGACTTTTCTAACTTAAGTTCAATTTTCTGTTGTATTTCATAGTATAGCAGCAAAATTAAGAGTATTTATACAAATCCACGTACCAATATGGTAAATAAGAGAAACAGAATTTCCCGACAGGTTAACATTTTAAGTTAGACTTTCTGTACCAATATGGACAGATAACAGGAGCTTAAAAGATTAATACCTAGTAGTAGCAAACGGGGTTTCACAGAAGTGAAACTGCTCTTCTCTGCGTACAGGAGCATCCTCACCTTACCTGCCTCTTCCCTTGGAATCTGGCTCCCAAATCACACCTGCACTCCTCCAGGACAGATGCAAGGACAGGGTCTGGAGGAGCACAGCTCCTGCTAATGCACACGTTGCAACTTTCATTCGAAAGTGAGAATACGATTCACCAGAGGAATGAGAAAACCCATCATTTCCATTACAGAGCCACAAAGCCAGAAGCACAGTGAGCAGATGCAATTTGCACGGGGTCCTACGCGAGACCCTCGCAGCGCTGTGAGCAGAGCTCTGCTGCCCGCCGAGGTGCAACCACCGCAGGGTCTGGGCTTGAGCCTTCACCTCTCCCACAGGGACAGACGGGAACATCGCCACCATTATCCTACAGGAATTGTCTACCGGAAGGTTTTCTCTTTGTCTTATGTCTTTGTAGGTTGCCTCTCGAACAGGCAATCTCACTTGGTCTGTAACTTCTTCGGGTTGTTCGATTTTGTAAAATGTGCGCAAGGTTTGCCAGGAACAGAGGAAAAACTCAGTAGTGTTTCCTTTAGACAACAAAAAGAAAGACATTCAGATCGAAATATTTTCTGACAGGCAGTGAGGGAGGCTATCTACAGATATTCTGAGAAGTAGCCATATCTGTATTCCATAAGCATACACCATCAAGGAACACAGACCTATGTAGTACTGTATTTAATTAAAGGAAACAGGGAAGGACTCATCTGCAGAACCTGCAAACGATACGTGGGTTGCGTCTCTAAGAATGGCACAATTCGTCTCTGTAACATTATTAGATTTGAATTTATTTCTTATTAAACTCACAGTAACTCAGAATACTTTGGAGGATTCTTTCAGACAACCTATTGCTAAACAATGTACAGTATCAAGAAGAGCTTCAAAGCTCAAAGATACTTCATGAAAAGAATATGAAACCAATCTACAATTTGCAATCTAAGCAAAAAGAGCTGAACATTTCTATTGGGGAAAACTAAATTAATTAAAACTTTTTTATTACTATTTGGAACGATGACCAAAAAGTTCAACACAATATGCTCCAACACGATGCTACTGAGCTCTTTATCCTTTTCCTACTGCAGAAATCAGCGCACCTAAACTCAGCAGAAATCCAACACCAGCAGGACAAAAGGAGACTATCAGCTAGGTCAAGGACAAACTCAGCTTTTTTGTCTGATTTGGGGCCAATCACAACATTCAACAGCACAAAAGGAAACATGAAACTCCTGGTAGGACCACAACAGAGCCGGTGTGGGACTGCAAAGCCGGAGCTAGGCAATCCTCTCTCGGACCTGCCCAGTTTTCGGGTATGTGCAGGGACACCTCTGCCCCGCCGTAAGGCCAAAGGAACCACGCTTCATTTCAGGAGCAGGAGGCAGCACGGGAAAATAAGGCAGCAGACGCCATGAAGACAACAGCACTTTCTCAGCTATGGGCACAGAGGGCAATGGAAGGCAATTTCTGCTTTCGGTCCTTCCTGACAGTTCTCAGGGTAAGAACAAACAGTAAATGGGAGCAGCGCTAACTGATGTGAATAAAAAGGATGAATTCAAAAAGCATTAAACTGAAATACATTTCTTTAAAAAAAGTATTTAGAATACACAAAAAGCGTGATGACTTAAAGAACTAATCGGTTGGAATAATTTAAATTTGAAAAGCCTATTTTAAGAAAGCCAAACCACAGAACTGAAGCAAGCAGCCGGCCAGCACCTGCACGTACATCTTTCTGAAGTAATTAGACCAGGTTATGACCACAGGAGTTTCTTCTGCACGCAAACAGATTTTGATTTTTATTCTTAAATTCAGTTTATTCCATTTATTTCAGATGAATGACATCTACTTGAAAGATTAGAAACAAACTGAAAATTTTAAAACCAGGACGTCTCATTTCCCTTTTCCATTCAACAGAAAAGCCTAGACGTGGGACTCAATTTCCAAACTCCTGAAGGACAGAGCTCATCTGCGCCTACTGATCATCTGGTGACAGCCAGGTATCCCGAGACCTGAAGGCAGCACCCCCGTGTCTGCATGGTGCTCCCCCCACGCTAGTTAGCCTGGCACGGCAACAATAAGCACAGGGCCGAGAGGGAATATTTGCTTATAAAGCTCTACTGGTTCCAGATGAAGATAATTCAGGTTTCTCTGTGCTTGCAAGCCTACCAAGAACCACCTAAAGCATTTTAGGGGAATACCTTCTGTATTGAATAACTCACTATGGCGAAAGTGCAAAACATGCTTTGATAATTTTCTTTATGATATCCAAAACACTCAATATATTCAAGTAATAACAAAGCATTTTTAAGTGCTGGTTTTCCACCACTGAAATAAATTTTGATTTATAATTGAATTTCACTTTCCTTCCAACATCGTCTTGGCAGAAATCATAAGGGAAAAAAGTAAATCCCCTCACAAATAAGAAGTCGTTTATCATTTTCTTACACAATAACACTTAAACATTAAGAATAGGATTAGATGTATATTCAGCTATGTAATTGCTTTCACATACGTACAGCCTATGCATGTGGTTAACAAAAGCAACTTAAGTCGAGAGATCTTTTTTAATTACATATCCACACCTAAATGAGAATTAATCTCTCTTTGAAAAAGCAATTAAAATTAAATCCAAAACAAGATTAAAATCAGTGACTTAAAACGTTCCAAAGTAAAAAGCAACTTCTCTCGCGGCAGCGGAGGAAGAGGCGCAGGGACTGCCAGCCCGGAGGGGGGGGCCACGCTCCCGGACGGCGCTGGGGAAGGGGCTGCTTCGCTCCGCAGAGCTCCGCGCTTACAGCCTGTGTCCTCCCCACGCCGCTCCGGGCGAGCGAAGGCGAATATCCCGTGATGCACACTCCTTTTTTCCTCCCAGACTGCCAGCTGAGCGGTAACAACCGGACCAAGCGGAATCTCTTTTATGTTTTCTGATGTTCAGCTCCTTGCCTGGACTCACCCAGGATTTCCCATCCCAGTCCTGGAGGGCTCGGACTTCTCTGCCAAGGTGAAGTATGTTCAAACCAGCACAACTGAGGCAAAGCAGCAGCTTTGATATATGTTCAAAATATGTAAGAAAAACTAAAGTAAGTAAAACTAAAACCAGTGCACGGGCTAAAGCAAAAGCTACATGGAATGAACTCAATTTAGCAACGCTGCCTCCCCTATCACCTTTAGTTACTATTCAGCCATTTAATTAAAATTTTCATGATAATCCACATACTCATGCGCATAACACTTCTTCGTATAGCTGTAATATGGCAACAAAGCTGATGGCAGAAAAAAACGTGTAGTTTTTTACACGGCAGACTGCAAGTTGTTGCAGCTCAATAAAGCCAGCAGTGTGGCAGCGACCCGCGCCATCGGAACACCCCGCTCCCTTCTGCTCGGGACAAAGGAGATGGTAACTAGGCCACAGATGGGCTGCAACTTTCTATTTGTAGACTTGTGTTTGAGTCCAGTTCCATTTTTCTTCTCATATATACTCATGAGATGTTATTGAAAACTGTGGGTCTGCTTCTCTTCCCTTCTTTGCTGCTTTGGACACTCTGCGATCCCACCGGATCCGGCTCTGGATTAACAGCTCTGCGCACCTCATATAAATACTGCCGATATTTTTGCCATTAAGCCCATGAAAGAAAAGCTGGAAGTCAGAACTGACGCACTTGGACCACGGCTAAGACAGCTCAGACGTTCAAACAGTGCAGAAAAACCAACAAAAAAATCTGTGGATAAAAGCACTGAGCTTGTAAATGTTGAAGAGGAAAGTTTAAGGACTACCTCCTGAGGAAAGCTAGCCAAACGGAGACCAGGGAAAGCACCACTGAACGTAAAGAGTAAGAAATTCTTAGTGGAAGAGTTTCACTACTGAGATGGAAAACATATTAAAAGTCTGAAGATGCATTCAACTCATGCACATGTATACAGCTGTCCGGTCCCCCACTCCATTCAAAGACAAAAATTAGCTTTCGTTTGGAACATTTTTCTCTACACCGAATGCTAAACAGTCACTTCATATTGCCATAGAAATCTCAAGGGATGCAGAGAAAGAGTTAGACGCAAATCATACTTTTCCCGCCTTTGCACGCTCAGATCAGTACAAAACATTGTGTAGCCTTCACTAGTTCAAGAAAGTGCAAGCTTATTTTTTCTTCAGATCTTTTTAAAATAATTCTCAAAAAGTAAATCGCAAACAGGATCAGCAAAATTACCCCACTCAAGCGCGTACATGTAAAAAAAGGCTTATCTATTGAAAACCCTCCATTCTCAAATCACACGCATGCCCACTTCAGTCCTACTAAACCCTGGATTACTTTGGAAAGCTTGAACCATGTTAGTGTTTGGATATCAATAATATTTTTGAAGCAGATTAACTTATTTCTTTGCAAGAAACAATCCTGAAAACACAGACAGACGCTAAAGCTGTGGGAGTGGGAGGACGGCTGCATGGGAGCAGTACTGTGAGATTTTCACTCCATATTTGAATCCCATGGTTTATCCAAATTAACCATGAAGCATTATAGGAAGCTAGGGTAATTTTGTTACTTTCCTGAGAAAAGTTACTGGGTTTTATGTTCCACTAAAAACACTATTCAATATCGTATATCAACATAACCAATTTCTTCATGATACAGATATGGGCATGTTTACCACCCATTGCCTTTTCCAACGTTTAAGAATAATAGAACTACCATATCATTAAAATATCACAGAATACAAATATGGCACTGTATTTCTATGTGATACAATACTACTTAGATATACTAAAAATATGAAAAATAGGAGAAGAGGAAACACCTGAGAGATCTCAAATATCCCAATTAATCCCAGGGCCCGTCTTTAGGTCTCAAAATATGAGTGCAATGTTTTATTCCTACTTGAATGCAATAGTATCATTATGTTGAAAGTATTTTTCCCTGACATAATGCCCATGCGCTTAATACCATCAGAACTACTTCCTTTTGGGGTGTAACATTTTAAACCACAGTCAAAACCATAAATGAACCCTGAGTTACGGCAGAGCCTACAATACTCAACCCATTCTTGACATTTGGCAAAAATAAGTCTTGAAAACAATAAGTACCTTCCATTGGTATGGCTGAAAAATACTCATTATCTGTTGAGGAGGTAAGTTTAAGGATTTAAAAAAAAAAAAAAAAAAAAAAGAGTGCTTTAAAAATACCTTAGAAAAACTACTTAGAGTAAGACAAAATGTCTTTCAGGGCTAAGGAAGTAGACCTGATTAAGTCTATTCCTGTAAGTAACTGCAAGGTATATGGACAATTTCTGCATAAATAGGGTACAAACATTACCCAAAGTCATTAACTGGTAGGCAGGAATTAATATGTTTACAATTCAAGCCAAGTGATAAATATGCATAAATAAAAGGAAAATACTCATTGCATCCCTGTGAATTATTAAAACTTGTGTGTGTGTGTGTTCCTTATTAAATGGAAAAATTAACATGCACAAGTATTTTGCTTTTTCCAGTTACTGAGGTTTTTCTAGCCAGGAATCTTCACCTTGTAATTTTTGCTAGCAACACCTAAAATTAATAAGTTTTCATTAAAAAAACCACCAAAAAACCCCAAACAAAAAAAACCCCAAACAAAAAGATATTTTCAAGTTCAACTCTGTTTAATTAAAATATTGTGAAAAACATCACATCATAAATTCTCTACTAAATGAGCTCCTATGGAACATAGTGACAAAACCAAGGGGCACAATCCTTCACCAATTTTTTCATTAAGAGGAAAGGACAGAAGCACCTGCAAAAAATGTAGAGATCTGTGAAAATACAAAAAAAGCCCCAAGTGAAACCCTGACCCTCCCTGGGATGGGGAGGGATGCTGCAGCTCTCACACCAAGGCTCCGCAGCCCGCACACCGGGTTAGAGAGAAGGCAGTCCCCCCTTCCTCCTGGAAACGCTCCAAGCACGTGGCACCAACTCGCCCTTTTTTCCTCTCCACTTAAGAACCGGTGTCCCTTGCGCCGGCCAACAAAAATGTCAGTGACATGATGTGTCAGCTTACGGGAGGCCACTATCTGTCCATTTAGCGTCACCTTCAGTCCCCAGAAGCTTTCCCACAGGATATTGAGCCCCTTATTTAGATAATCAACTGCTGCAGAGCTTATGTGTCATCTGGTAATTGATGTGAAATAACAAAATTGTACATCAAAACAAACCTCATTAGCTCATCACCCCAGCTCATCACTCCAAGTAAAAACTTAGCTCACAAATAAAGTTCCAGTGATGTTTACTACTACCCTTCAATGAAAGCTTTGATTTATATCATCTCACAGAGAAGTAAAACCGAATTCAATAAATAAATACGGCCTCCATAACTCGAGGGGGACATAATAGATTGGAGAAGGTACAGGGAAGGGCAACCAAAATGACAGCCTGGAGAAGAGAAGGCTCCGGGGAGACCTTCTTGCAGCCTTTCGATACTTAAGAGGGGGCTGATAAGAAAGATGGAGAGAGACTTTTACCAGCGCCTGTAGTGACAGGACAAGGGGCAATGGTTTTCAACTGAAAGAGGGCAGATTTAGGTTAGATATAAAGAAGAAGTTCTTCCCTGTGAGGGTGGTGAAGCACTGGAACGGGTTGCCCAGAGAAGCTGTGGCTGCCCCATCCCTGGCAGTGTTCAAGGGCAGGTTGGATGGGGCTTGGAGCAACCTGGTCTGGTGGAAGGTGTCCCTGCCCACGGCAGGGGACGTGTTGGAACTAGATGATCTTCAAGGTCCCTTCCAACCCAAACCATCCTATGAGTCTATGACAAGGGGATGGAGAAGCTGCCTCCTGAGAAGGGGCCACAAAGTCCCAGGTTCTTCCAAGAAGGCAGAGGGGGGATTTATAGGACTGAGGTTTACGAATTCACAGAGGTGGTGGATGAAATGAGTGCACAGCTGTTATTCACAGATTTCACAGTATTAGAACCAGAAGGCAGCTGCTGAAGCTAATAGATGAATTTCAGGCAAATATGAGATGGTACTTTTAATTTAGGCATTTATTTTTTAAATGCAGCGAGTGATGGAAGTTGTGCCTACAGAAGTCCCGGAGGCAGGCAGCAAAAGCAGGCCCAGCAAGGGACCGCACAAATTCTATGGTGAGATGGTCTGATGAACGAATAACGTCTGGAGACAAGAAGCAATCGTTCCAGCTCCCCATCCAACAAACTCTCCCATCAAGGCTTGGGCAGAAGTGGAAGCAACGGTGCAGAGAAGGGAAGACTGTGGAAACACTCAAACATTCGGGTACTACTTTGAATTCCTAGAAGCAAACCGAGGAAGCACCGCAGTATTATAATGAACATAAATTTACTTCTGGGTTTTCAGAGATTTCAGAGTTATGCAGGACTTCCAGAAAAAGCTACTCAACCACATCACCATCTCTTCCCAACGCCCACCTTCCGTGACCACGAAACCTGCACATCTACTGCCAGCCTCCATCCTCCAGCGCAGCCCTCACCGGCAGAGCCGCCCCTCTCAGAGCAGCCAAAAGGACGAAACGCAACGGAAAATTCCGCCTACGAACCCTGCCTGACGGCCAGGGCTGCACCCATCTCCCACTCACGGCGGCCGCCGGGCTTCTCCTGCCTTCGCCCACCCCAGCACACGCTCCTCATCCTCGTCCCCGACATCCATTTTAGTTACTGGGCTTTACCACCGTTTTGACTGACACCCCTCTGATTTACGGCGTGTGCTAATTATGCTCCTCAACTGCTGCTAAGTATTAATATTTAAACTGCTGAACTTGTTTAAAAATTGAAGAAAATCAAAATGTGGTGCTACTTTAAATATAGTATCCCAGAGACCGTGTTTTAGAAGGGACAGAGCCATTTTTCTTGTACTGTATTTTGAAGGGCCACAGACCTAGGATTAAGAAGGACTTCACTTAGCCTCTGCTGTCAATCATAAACTCATTTATTGTCATTATCTGGCTTCCCATATTTATCATCAGACTGCTGCATAACACAACTTATTTAAATATTTTGTGCTTTTAGGATTTTCAGACTTTTAAAAATAACTTCTTACATTCCTTTCTTAAAGTAAAACCTAGTCACTAAGTTTTAATACATGAAAGAATTAAGCCTTTCACAGTCAATCATAAATTTAGCATACGCTTATTTGCAAATGCTTAAGTTCCTAGGTTATTTTATTAAAAAAAAAAACCCTAAAAAAAATAGCGGGAGCCCTGGCACTACTCAAAGCTTAACGTATTATTTCTCTATAAAAATATCTGACATTAGTACTAGCAACAATATAGATATGAATATTTTGCTCGGCCTAAGTTCTTTCAAGTCTTCTAATGTGATGCGCTACTATCCGATACTGTGTTAACAAAGCGAGGTTTTCAACAGTTTCCAACCGGTTTTGGATTAAAAAAAAGTTACTGTTTTGGTTTGATTTTTTAAGAAATGTTGGACTACGGAAATGTGTTACCATGCTAGTTTGCAAGCCACATTATCACATGAACATTTAAATTATTGTTTTTAAGAAATACACGGAGGATACAAAAATACGTTTAAATAAATCCCAAGTAAGACCCTGTTGTTTAATTACTCGTTCTGCAGTAAGAAATTGTGTGAGAAAGGCCATACTGCCCAAGACCATACAGAAGCTTTGCCTTCCCAGAGCAGCAAATGGGCTGTGAAATGCTCTTTTTTATATTTCTTTAACATTTTTTAAAATCCGCAGTGGCCATCACATTCATACCACTAGACCTTTTCAACACGCCCCTCATTAAACGAGGGAGTAGAAGCTCTTAATTGCGAGCGTATGGCTGAAGGTTTGAGGTGCCAGTGATGTTGCAACCTGCCTCTTTATAGCCGTTTTCATTCACTGCCATCATTCCTCTGCCATGTATCGAAATTACTGAGGGCCATTTTATTTTGGCGCCTGCATATGGATTTTTGGAAACTACGCTAAAGAGTTCATATCTGAACATTATGGCCAAAATACTTAATTTTGTTTTAGACTCAGAGCATTGATAGAAATGGTGTGTTCAATTTACTTCTGACTATTTACACCGTTCACTTTTCTCTCCCGTACATAATTTTGTATGATTTTCACTTTTCACTTGTTTCATACTTTTTATTTTGGCTTTTTTTTTTTTCTGTTAAGTATTATGCATTAGCACTGGACTGCTGTCTGGGTTTCTAACTTTAAGGCAATGCGTAAAAGCACATAAAAGCCTGTATTTTTATGCTATATTCAAAACTTAAATAGTTCAATATTTCAATTGAGAAAAACTTACTGAGGGTGTGGGAGTTTACGTTACCTTATAACATTTAACAGTTCTTCAGTTTGACAGAAAAGTTGCGTCAAATCCTCCTTCTAATGAAATCCATGTTGTATAAATAATATATTATTCCACCAAAGAGCAAACATGAAGCAGATTAAAGCATCCCCATTATTTGTTACATTTGCCTTTCTTTTGTCCGTAACTTGGATTCTAAGATGGAATTCATGCTCATTCCAGACTTCATTAGGTGCTTAAATCTGAAACTGTTTGTTTGAAGGCAATCAAAAGTTTGATCAGATTTTTTATTTTTAAACAGGGCAGTATCTCTCCCTTTGCCATAAAGCAGTTGGAGATATATCCCTGGGATTTGAAAAGGTAATAAAATAAACAAGACAAAACAAAATATTAACAAAGTTGGCATAATACCCCTTTAAAAAATTTCACCCACACTTACAGTTTCTCAAGACATCTTAATAAGAATGTAATTTCACATTTGGTCTTACTGAACAAATCAAATATGGTGATTTATTATTCAGATGGGCACAAAGGATTTCTGAAATGCAAAAAGAAGGGCTATAAAAGCACAAATCATCAGTAATGACGACAAGCTAAACTGCCTTTCAAATATGAACAAAATGCAGCCATTTAGGGTATCATACATCATGGTCTCCCAGACCTTCATTTATTTCCTAACTGTACAGGCTGCATGATAATTTAACCAGTGCAGAATTCTCTATCTATTGAGAACATCTTTATTAGGCAAGTGACTCCATGGCTTGTACACACCACAAGAGACTAGTCAAACAAGCATTTCCAATGATCAGTTTAGGTCCCTTCCCAAAAAACATTTGTATACTGAAAATGAACTTTTCTGAACTATAAACACAGTGAAAATGGGGGGGGGGGACGACCAAACCAAAACCCTCTTATCCCAATAAAATCAAGACTTCTTTCTTAGTATGAATGATAAACTAACATCTACAGCAATTTGGATTCCTAATGAGACAGCATTCAACTGGAACCCCAAATGTCAGCTTTAGCTGGCTAAGACCTACTGTTATATTTTTCTTCCAATGATCTGTACAAAGGGAAATTGAGAGGCCTAAATCCTGTTCATACTTACACCAGCGAAGTACAAAAATAACTATCATAGCTAATGAGGTTACTCAGCATTTTCCTTCTTAGAGCAGAAAACCCATAAGCAGCAGTTCAGTTAATCAGCTATTTAATATTTTAGCTGCACACAGGTATTATGGGTATTATACACATAATCTTAAATCCACTTTATCTTCAAAATGTTCCTCCAAGTTAACAGATGTGCAATTACTCGCACTTTACAGATAAAGAACAGACATAAGCATAGTCTCAAATTAATTGTCCAAGCTCGTGGAAAAAACTTACCATGGAGCAAGACACTAAATTAAATCTCTCAAATTTCTGCCCAACATGACTCCAAGACACCTTATTTCTTTGTCATCACAGCCAAGCAGATTATATCCTTCCTCAAAGCAAGGAGCACCTCTAAGGATTTGATTGAAATTCAAGCCAAGTTTGCATTCACCTCAGCTGGAGGACAGGAACATATTTAACATTCCTCCATTTTTCTTCCAATGGCAGGTTCAAGTAAATAAATAAATAACAGATTTAGCACAGAAAGCCAGGCAGCTATCATATAAAGGCATGAAAATAACCACCTAATTAATATGGATGAAGATTCAGCAATATGAAAATATTTGCTTTTAGCAAAGATATAACGATAGCATTGGTCCCAAATGACTACAGAGAGAAAAGGCACAACATCATCCATGCCTCTGTATTTCAAATCAAGTAAATTTCACTCTTCTTTCACCTAAAAAGGAGGCAACAAGGTTCGGCGACAAATTAGGCTAGTCCTGAACAATCGCGTCTATCCCTAGTAACCTAGCTTACGTATTTGGTGCCAGCACTTAGATTACCCCTCCTAATAAAAGTTACTTTATCTATATCCAATAGCTGGCCCTACAGGGAAGGTACCAAGTGGTAACACTCTCCTGCGACCGAGCCCATGTGTGCTGGTTTTGGCTGGGAGAGAGTTGATTTTCTTCGTAGGAGCTAGTATGGAGCTAGGTTTTGGGTTTGTGCTGGAAACAGTGTGGATAATTCAGGGATGTTTTGGTTACTGCTGAGCGGTGCTCGCGCAGAGCCAAGGGCTGTTCTGCTCCTCACCCCACCAGCGAGGAGGCTGGGGGGGCACAAGGGGTTGGGGGGGGACACAGCCGGGACAGCTGACCCCAACTGACCCAAGGGACATCCCAGACCATAGGACGTCACACTCAGTATGTAAAGCTGGGGGAAGAAGAAGAAGGAAGGGGGACGTTCGATGGCGATTGTCTTCCCAAGTCACCGTTCGGCGTGATGGAGCCCTGCTGCCCTGGAGATGTCTGAACTCCTGCCTGCCCGTGGGAAGTGGGGAATGAATTCCTTGGTTTGCTTTGCTTGCGTGCACGCCTTTTGCTTTACCTAGTAAACTGTCTCTATCTCAGCCTACAAGTTTTCTCACTGTTACCCTTCCGATTCTGCCCCCCAGAGAGCGAGCGAGTGGCTGCGTGGGGCTCTGTTACCGGCCGGGGTTAAACCACGACACCAGGTCAGCGGCTCGGCCGGGCTTCGTTCAAGGGAGGCAGCATCGCCAGCCCACCCTTCACCCCGTGCGCCAGCGCTTTCCTCGGCTTTCCCCTTCCGATGGGACCCTGAACTCACTCCTGAACCTGCACCTCAGTGCACGGTACGTGTTTAAAACTAGGGTAAGTCTAAAGACCAGCTTTCGCGCTGATTTTGAAAATCACCTTGGTGTTGGTTATCATCTTCCCCGTGCTGGCGTTAGCTGAAACACCTGGCAGGGAACTTCAGCTCTGGCTGCCACATGCTTTTCCCTGAGCTGGATTTGAGCTGGTTTCCTCAAGGACTGACAAGAACTTCATAGACTGTTCCAGAAAATTACATTTTAGCGTTACACCGTAGGACCCGCACATTCTAGCGAAGCATAATCATAGAAAACACCTGCTGAACACACACATTTTCCCCGGGCGCAGCGTTCGCCATGAGCAGTCCTCTAGCCAAAACCCCGGCAGCTGTATGGAGCACGAGGAGGACGTGCCCCAGGGCTGCCAGCCAGGAGGGCACGGGCTGACATTCCCACGCCAGCTCAGTACCAGCACCTCAGTCATTCGGACGTGCCCTGTCTCCTCACGCTCTCCCACAAGCTGAATATAAGAATAAAAAATAAAGCAAAACCTGAAGTCTGTAATACCAGGCCGTGCAAGCAGATTAACATTTACAAATGCGCACAGATGCCTCCCCAAAATTTAGAATGAAATTAGCAGCGTGGAAGAAGGACCCCTTATTGTACTCCTCCGCACAGAATACCACTAAAAAAATAGATCTCACTGCTCTCAAATACAACCTGATGATTTTATCCCTCACTCCAGAAGTCCAAGGCAGGACTTCCATCCACACACCTGCACGTGTTATGGGAACGAACCACTGCAGCCCTGAGCAGTGCTCACTCCTCCTTGACAAACACCTGAAGAAAAAGGTAATCTGGGAAGGACACTCCATTAGAGAGAAATGATTTTGTAGCTAAAAAACTAATAATGAATTGTCTCTTTTCTCTTTGCGTCTGTCAAGGTTGAAGTCGGACCTCCCTCTCCTTCCTCAAGCATCGTTTTGACACTACGTTTCATCATGCAACAGTTGTGCTGAGCATTTTTTAAAGGCCGAAAAATTGGCAAATGGGATGATAAAGCGTTTCCCATTTTCCCAGTTTATTTACTTCTATACGCTTTTACAGTAACGTGAAGCATGATAATCAGGAATCACGTTATTTTTCACAAACCATGATTTAAAATATCCCTATGTACACCGATAGTGTCAGCAGTCACACATGTGCAGGACAAGCAGGAATCTGGTCCACAACTGGAAAGTCCTTTCTAATTCTCTAAAAATCTACAGAAAAGTGCTGTACAGTTGCCTAGCTTTATAAATGGGGCATACGCATAATGCTGCGCGAGAATAATCAGCCCCGGGACAACAGCCTCTAAATATAATTACGGAGAAGATAATAATGTTGTTTTAACTGCTGCTTCTGTCAGAGTGCTTTTCCTTTCAAGTCACTAAGGTTATCTAGCGATAGTATTTTCTTCTAGCAATCGTGGTCTGCACATCCTGGGATGTAGTCTGCACAGCTCCCACCTTCAGCTTGTGAAAAAGTAACAGCATCTGCTACCACTGACCCATTTGCTTCTGTTGAAGTAGCATACGTATTTAAAACACGGTCACCGTACCATGTAATTTTATCCATGTCTGCATACAGGCTGCAGCCAAGAACAAATTTATTTTGGTATAGAGAAAACCACAGAGGTCCTGCAATACAGCAAGTCAGCACTGCTGAAAGGAAAAGGAGAGAAACAAACAAAAAAAAAGCCTGGTGTTTGTTGTTGTATCAACAAGCAAGTTGATATTTAAGGTCTTCCCACCTATGTCTTTGGAAAAAAAAAAAAAATCTCTGGTAAGAAACCCAGAGAGACCATAAACTGCGCCATCGGCTCACTCCCTGCGGTACGGCTGCGGGGAGCGCGCAGCCCCTATCCCGGAGCGGAGCGCAGGGCGGGATGGCAGAGCGGCAGCCGATGCAGAAAGCGTGCCCTTGGGCAGCCTCTTTTAGGGATCAGCAGTAAACTTGCAAAGATAAGGTATGCAGGGATAAGGATAAGGCAAGCAGAGTACCTGGACAGGTAGCAGACAGGGAGAGCAACTTAGCTGCCCTCTGCCGACTGGCTGATTTGTTGAACACTCCTCTGATCCAGTCCTGCACAGCTAAACTGCAATTTAACTGGCGAGGATTTCTGTGAATTCATCTCCACGCTTCCACACTGATGTTTACGTGACAGCCGGGTCTGTAAGGATTTCTTTACCCACTGTCGGGCTCTATCAGCAGAGCCCTGTGCAAAGATAGCAAAGCTGGCACAAACAAGGTATTCCGGCCGCCGCCGCCGCAGCAGCATGCATTCGTTGGTGCAATGGTCTGCTCCAGCTAATTAACTCTAAAAAGATGTCCAGGACTCGAGCCAGTATTTCTGCTGCATCGTGCTATGTAGATGTACTAACTTGTTTAGACCTTAGCTTGGGTGTCTCTCCCTGCTGCGGCGTGGCGTGGTGCACATTCAGCCCGGGCAGGAGCGGGGCATTTCGTGCCAGGGCTCGTCCAGCCGGTCTGATCTGCCACTTCAAATCAGGGGTCCCTTCAGTAAATCCAAAGATCAATAATCCTCAGCGATGCTACCGATGGCGAAGATAGTGCCACTACAGACAAACTACGTGGTCCGCACCTGGTGGCAACTGGGCTAAGCGAGTTTCATGCTGTGGTGAAAAACATTTATTAAACTGCAATACTACTGAAATCCTCAAAGGGAAAGGGGACCGATCCACCACTTCTCAACTCGGGCGAATTCTTGTGCCTCTCATGACATCTTCTGTCTGATGGGTCTGATTAAATACACATGACCCATTTAATTTCTAACTTTTTTTTTTTTTTTTAACGAAAAAGATCTCTGAAAAGCCCTCTGTAAAACGATAAAGTGGTTTTAGGGAAAGGGAGGAAAGGTGGGATTTGCGTTTTAAGGACATGACCGCGTTTGTCAATCCTCGCTGCTTTGTCAACCTGCTTCACTTTTAACGTGCGTCCATTTCATTCGAGGTTTTAAAGCAAATGGGAGCACCTACTCGTTCAGTGCCTTAAAAGCTCTTCCTCCAGCCAAAACGCGGCTGTGTCGCTTTAAACAAGCACTTCGGCGAAACCCCGAACGTACCAGCATCGCCCCCTCCGCCTGCGGCTGCTCCAGTCCTGCCGGCGGAAAGCCGCGCCACCGCCGGCCCGGGGCGCTCGGCGAGGACCGGCACAGGCGCCCGCTGCTTTCGAACGCATCGACCCTCACCGAACCCGCGCGTAGAGGGGGAAAAAACCGGGACGAACCGCCGATTTTTAGTGAGGCGCCAACCTTGCAAAATCCCCCATTTCCCCCGCGGGCTCCTTTAGGCGCGCACCAAACCCTCCGCTTCGGTGTGTCCCCCCCCCCCCCCCCCTCCGCTGAGGCGGCTCCCCTCAGCCGCCGCCGGCCCGGCCCCCGGCTCCTCCCCTCCCTTCCCGCCGCCCCAAGCCCGCTCCCTCCCGCCCTTCCCGGCCGGGGGACGCCCGCCGGTCCCGCTCAACAAGTTCCCCCCCCCCCCTCCCCGCGGCGGGGACCCGGCCGAGAGGACCCCCCCTCCCCTCCCGCCCCACACACACACACACAGAGGGAGAGCTCGCTCCCTCCCTCCCTCCCTCCGTCCTTCCCCCCCGAACCGGGCGCCGCAGCCGATGAGGGCAGCGGGGGAACGCGCGGCGGCGGCGGCTGCCTCTAGCGAGCGGTCGGGCGGCCGCAGCTGAGGGAAGAGAGCGACGGTGTGGCGGGCAGCGGCAGATGAGCGACCGGCGCGGACCTTCTGAGGGCCCAGCCAGCTCGCCCCGGCGGAGGGAGGGAGGGAGATGCACGGCGAGGGGAACGCACAGACCGCCGCTTCGGTTTAAGGAACCGTAAGGTAAGCCCGGCGTTGGCGGCAGAGCCGGAACGCTTGCCCCCCCCCCCCCCCCCCCGGCTCGCCCCGCGCGGTCGCGGAGGGGCTGCCTCGCCGCCTCCTTCGAGCGAGGACTCCTCAAAAATTCCCCCCCCGCCCCACGTTGCCTGGTTTTTCCTGGCGAAAACTTCGTGGGGATGAGCATAGGGCAGCGCGCTGGGCGGCAGCGTTATGCAATAGTGTAGCTGCCTGCTTGGGAACGGCGATTGCGTTCAATAACTTTCGTGACAGATAAGGAGAGCGTATGGCTATCCGCGCCCAAACCGCTACTTTCTTCTAGAAAAATACCGGCGTGGCGTCTAAGGCCACCTTTCTGATGCTACCTGGTGGGGGAGAGGTGTTAGCTGGAGGATTTGGGGAAGATGCACAAAGTGCTTTAGTTTTTCACATGATCGATGGCGAGGAACTACCGCTGCTTATTAACTTCGGTGCTGGGAAGTCCAGTCGCAGTCCTAATGAAGTGTCCGTACACCATGGCAATCGAAGACATCATCGGACACGTTCAGCCCGTCACTTGCAGTATAGCACTTCATTAAAACCCAAACAAAACCAAAAATCCCCGTCGGGGGCTGAGGCTGCTGCTGTTCTGTGAACTGTTATGACCGAGAAGCAGCGGTTCTCCCGATTTAATACACCGGTGCACCCCCCGAGTCCCCCATCACCATCATCAAACGCATTTAAATCGGAGATGCCGTGAAAACGCAGTAGGCAAATGGGACAAAAGGTAGCGTGGATCCAGCACCAAAGTCACAGTCCTGGACCTTGAATCTTACAAGGCAGCCAAAGCTTCCCGCTTCGCCTTTCCATCTCGCCTTCCTATCGCTAGTAAAAAATCCTCTCCTGTGACCTCAACGTCTCTACTTAATGCCGTGTTTACCCAGAGTTACAGCAGCGAGGGGGATGCAGGACTGCAGTTACCTTGGATCTGTTTGGGGGAGGCGGGGGGGGCGGCAAGCCAGAGCAAAATAGGGACATCTTGTCATGTTGAAAGCAGAGAATATGTTCTCTGCTTATGTCACCAGCTCCCGAGGGGCCTGTCCCAAAGGAACTGTGCCCCCCACTCCGCCACGAGTCAGAATAGGTAATGGAGCAGTTTCGTTTGACCTTGTATGTCTAAGCAGCTAAAATCCCGCACGAACATCACCGAGGAAAATTTAACTCATTAGGCTCTATGGTGGGGAAGTTTGGAAAGACCTGGTCTTCCAACCTCTGAGAATCAGTATTTTTCTGCTGAATGCTGGAAAGGGGTAACAAGAGACAAAACAGTAACAGGTCACGTCTAATATAAACTGGGAATTTATTCCCCTTGCTTAAGTGTTCCATCGTGATTACTGCTCGTATTTACAGTGGTGTCAGGAATGCTGCATGTATCAAGGTTAAAATCTAGCTGCTAGATGAAACTACTAGCTAAAAAAAACCCAAACTAAAAAAAAAAAAAAACCACACGACATGTAACTGTCCTAGCCATCTACTCAGAATAATTTAATGTAAAATTTCAAGCAAACATACCTATAGTAAAAATATGCCAAGCATGGAGAGTAACGTATTTCCTTACTTTTGGTGTGAAGCCTATTGGTGTTCTACCAGTCTGCTCATGCCTGCCTTTCTTTACCACAATAATACTGTTCTCTTCAAGTACAAATAACAATTCTAAGTTAAAAGCTGGATGGGTTTTTTTTTTCTAGCATTATAAATGCATACGAGCAGCTCAGATGAAAATATCTCAGTGCTCAGATGTAACTTATTTATCATGTGGAGGTTTATATTCCTCTATACAGTGATGGCATACAGTCATTGATTTCAATAGAAATGCATAATGTATATTGCTAATCCAAATACTCATACTGAACAGTTGTAAAATAAAATCACTGCCACAGAGTTTAAGGTGCTGTTGCATTTAAAGCATACTGCCTTCATAGAATGAGCTCACTGGGGAAGGCTGATACTAAATAAGCTTTTTTTTTTTTTTTTTTTTCTGGTAAGGACATCATGATGCCCTTGATGAAAAATATGTGTTCTTTCGGACTCTGTAATTATTAACGATGTATATTTTTAACAAGATGCTCAAAATAATTCTAATCTTGAATGAAATCAGTGCCTTACCCCGAGATTGACACATAAAAAACCAGCTGGGCAACAGCACCACAAAAGAAAGTATTAGTTACTTATCAAGAGGGACAGCACTTAACATTCAATGCACCCTTCTACTGATTAAGCTGACAAACAAGTAGCTCAAGATCATAGCTGCATTTTTTTTCCCCAGTTAACTATTTCACTGACAGAAGCATTTCTGCATGAGAGATGCACAGCACATATAATTAATTCGGAGGAAAAAAGAAAAAAAAGAGTAGCCAAGTTCAATGGAGATTAACATATAGAAGGAAAATACGGCTAAGAAACCCAAGAGCCTGCCCAAGAGCCGAATGACAGAGCGTGCGTTGTCTTCCTGACATGCACTACCCGGGACCGAACACTATTGGTCACCACAACACTCCGCTGCGTTACTTGGAAATCCAAACTCAACAACAGATTGTACAAATGACAGATATTAACACTGATGTTTTGTTTATCCTGTTCTGGAGAATTTAAAAGCAAACTTCGCAACACCAGTCCTTTGCAGTGACCGATGTGGTACTGAAAGCCAGGGAAGCCTATTAGCGTGCCAGAAATCTGTGCTAAAATGTAAGGATACCTCCACAAAGCTATTGAGCTGTGGTATCTCAAGGCAGTTCCTTATCCAACCATAGTCATCTTGGACAGGGGAGGACTGAGGATGTGTGGTCACATAATTCATGCATACTTGAGGAAATTACAGTAAATCTAGAATATTTGAGAACATAAAAAAATTCACATGCTTGTTTAAACTAGCTATTAAAAAGGTCTTACATCCTGCTTTATGACAGCCACTACTTAAAGAACTGTTGAAAATTTGTGCAAGGTATTAAAAAACATGTAAGCAACAAATCTATTCTATAGCACAATACTCCCTTCTATTTTTATTAATCAGTTTGCAAATTAAATAGGCTTTAAGGAAAAGCAATCCCAAGCATATTTTAGGGGGGGGGGGGGGGACACACCAAACAAAAAATCCTCAGAGTGGTGAATTCAGTGGGAGTTCCATATTTAGCCTTCTGAAAATCGGTGCTTGATTTTATTCTGCTTAGAAAATACTGTACAACCTAGGAACAGGCACAGGTACGACTCACTAGGTACTGACATTCCATTTTAAATTATTACTGACCACACAGAATGTGATCAGAGTATTTTCTTATTTTAGTGGCACATCCCCACTTTGAAGTCCATTTAATACAATTGTACTACATTCAGACAGAAAACAGCCTCTCTGCTGGTCCCTTAATACTCTCAAAAATAGTTCAACTTGTTTATACATCTGCATAGCACAGTGTCATGGTGATCAGTGCCTTAAAACTCACCTGCTTTCCAGTTGTACATAGGAGCACAAGTCTCATAGGCAAAGATAATTGATTGTAAAAACAACAATTCAGTGATCAAACAGCAACTCTTGTTGTCCTCCTCTTTGCCTGTTTTTTTTTTCCTTTCGGTGGCAGAAAGACACCAGGCCTGATTTGACTCCAGTAATAGGTTTTTTTCCAGCCAAATCCACTGATATCAATACAGAGGAGTGTATTAGAGTAAGGGCCATTTTCACAGTCTGAATTAAACAGAGATGGATTTAAAAGCCTTGGCACTGAAGGCCTCCAAGTCCTGTGATATTTGGGTGCAGATCTGAACTTCTTAATCTATCATTACGAGAGGAGATTTTTGTCGTTGCGGGGAAGTGCTGGAGCTCTACCACATGTCAGATTCCCCAGTACATCGCTGGTCATTTGACCTCAGACTCAGCCCGTATCAAAAAAGTGTGTTAAAGATCTCACAAAAGCTATGTAGTTACAGCCAAATATATCTGAGGCTGCAGCAACTAAAAAAGACAGACTGGATTAGTCATTTGTAACCAGTAAAATCCTTGCCCACAATGTGCTCATGTACATGTTACAAATTCAACTGTATGGCTAAGTGCAGCCAAATTACATGGAAATTTCTAATATTTGAAATCAGACCTTAGTATTAGTTTTCAACACAAGAAACTACAACTAGTAAAATAATAATATTTGAATACTAAGAAGCAAAACAAAGTATTCGCCCACAGTCCAGTACTTAATGTTCAGGAGAGCAGAAGGGAGTAATCAGCCAGCAACACACAAAAAGGAACATTTCACTAGAGGACTACAACAGTCTTAGATAAACCGTTCACTGCACTCGCTTTTCCTGCAGGAACGCTACCGGTTTGGTTTCTAAATTCCTCATCTACCACCACAGTTTCATTAAACAGGCTAAAAATGCAGTTATACGGTAGAACAAAGAACATGTAAGCACGTGGCTTTTGCACCTGATTTAACAAGATCTGCAGAAACAGCATATGGCCTGACATGCTGACTTCGTAACAGCTAACGAGCATTGTGGAAGCCCTCTGCAAACTTTTTTTCTATAGGTGCTGTCAGCCTCAGCTCTGTGGTCCTTTTTCAGCATCAGTTTTTTGTGCTGAAGAATGCTTTCTCCCATATTGATTTCTAGTTAGGCACCCTGCTCCTTTGGATGCAAAGCTGAAGTCTTCTGCCCATCTCCAGAGAGACCATTAACTTTTTTTTAGCAGTCTACACCATCCAAAGACTTTTTCCTCTATCTGTTTTTACTTCTACTTCCATTTTACCTGGTACAGGAATTCCTTCTTATTTGTACTGAAATAATACTGGCAAAATCCCAACCTTAACTCATGACATCCATGGGGAAAAGAAGCAAGTGGTTTGTGTCATTTTTGCCTGTCCACGATTGCTATAGCATGCCTGTAAATAAAACCCACGTAGTTACAAAATCAAACCATTTAAAAACAAAAGCAAAGGAAGATCATTCCGTATTGTCTGAGTGAGGAGAAAGTGTCAAAAGCTAACACAGAAGGATTTACTTGTTTTATGCTCTTCCCCACCTCTCCTGCTTGTTTTATGCCTGCCCTTCCTCACCTCTTCATTTTCTTTTAACCTCCAGAAAAAATGCAGGCACCTAGTCAGTAATTCAGTCATACAAGAGGCAGTCCTATGAGACAAGTCATAGCCATAGCACTTAAAGCTGTAAAACCTTTGCTGTACAGCTAAAATCATCCAGCACAATTTCCAATTAGTTAAAAATTGTCATTTTGTATTTAGCCCCCCCTTTGAGCAGAATTACGAGACCTATACAACTTAAATACTTCCATCCCACTTCCACAGTGACGTAAGCCACAGGACTAAGAAATCTTGTGAAATTTCAGTGAGACAAAGCAAAACACAGGTATGACAGCCCACCACTGTGACCACAGAGTGGAAGGATCACAGCAGCCAGTGCTCATGCCAGAGTTGTGATGTTGTTGCTTCGAACAGGTCGGTGAGGTCAAAGCTGATGCAAGTTTTACGGCCCAACCATGGTGTAAATGTTTTTTTTACCCCATGGTGTAAATGACTTTTAAAAACCGAAACAGAGGCTCTATGATGCTCAGTACAAAACCACTTAAGCAGGTGTGTAAATTTGGGACTGTATTTTAAAGTTAGTAGCATGAAAAGTAGTTTTGGTCTGGTTAGTTACTTTCTGCTCTCCTTGGGATAAGAAGGAAGAAGCGACGATTCACTGAAATCACCAATGTTTGTGTATTTATATATGAATAAGAAAAAAAAAAAATCTACAACAAGCCAAATCTCTCCTTCAAATCATTAGTAATTGGTTGTTCAAACCCATTTTGTTATTATATTCATTATTCTCTTCTGCAAAAACAATCAGAAATGAATGAGGAGATATCCACAAGTAAACTTAAAGTAAATTTAACTTGTGGATCAGTTTAATACATTTTTGTGTATCAAGGCCATCGGCAAATAAAACACAGCAATATCTCTAAGGAGCTGACAAAGAGGCAGATAAAACATCCCAATGCTGAAGAGAGTAATTCAGCAGAAATTATGCTTGAACTGCCTGGTAACACCGATAACACTGATCCATTCTGTAGACTAAGCCTAAGTTGCTGAGATAAATCTGTGTATTTTAGGTAGTCCTAGCTGAGCAAGTTGGTGAGACTAATGTGTTACATTCTTGCATTCACACTTTGTGATAGTATAAAAACACACAAAGCCACAATAAACGTGATGCAAATTATCTGTCTAGTAGACAGTTCTGGTGCCTAGAGTGTTATCAGGCAATTCTGATTAATAACAGGGGAGTTCTCAGCCACGATCCCGCCGCTTCAGACAAGCAGAGTATATAACTCGAACAGACAAAAAGGGTATATGAATATTCTTAAGAGGATCTCTATTATTACTTTAATATACTTCATAATCATCCATATCACAAATAGCCCATCCTAAAACACCATCACTTACTCCACATTGACTCAGGTCCACGAAACCTGGAAGCAATTCATTCAATGTCTCCACACCATCTTCGCACACTCTCATGGCTTCCCTCCTCATTCTCCACACAGTTCTTCCCACCTTGAACCAAAAACATTTTCCCTGGTGACCTGGAATGAGCCGTTTGCACGGGTGCTACCCATCAACTCCAGCTCTTCTCCCAGAGTCCTCATGTTTGATGAGAACTTGAGACTTTGGGAGTTGAGATTTGGAGCATTGGCACCAACGTTCAAATTTAAGATAACTTTCCCTCACTTCAGAGTTTGGCTCTTCCTTCACATTCCTTATTTCAAAAGCATCTTAGAACCAGCTTCTATGAAAGAAGTTTTGCAACATTAGGGACTATTATTCACTTGCAGTACAGCAATTCAAGCACAGCTTTTTGCTCTGCTAATAACACTCTTTTTGGGTAACTAATGCTCATTTTTGTACGAGCCTTTGCTATAGCAGAAGTCAAACTGATTTGTGCACTACTCTTGTCTTTCACCAACATCAGCACGCTGAGGTCTAACTGTACATGGGTAATTTACAATTACAGCAGAGCCAGAGCCAGAACCAGAACCTGCTTGAAACCAGAAACTGTTCACAAATGTGCTCCTCAAGAAGGTGAAAATTACACAGCCTTTATTTCCTGGTGACTGCTGACAGCAAGCTGGAGCGCAAATACAAATCTGCCAGACTGGTATTATTCACCAGTTAATATCCTGCTAATGATGTCAGGTTTTAGACCTAAATTACCCAGCCACCTTGTTTAGCACCACTTCACACCCTCCCAAGGCTCCTCTGCATGTAACCCTAATCCAAGTAGAAAGAGCTGACAATGTTCTGATGCCTTACAGCCGCTGACCTCAGGGAAGTCATTGGTGTCTGTCATCCCCCATTTGTAGTAAGCTCTACCACAGACTACAAAACACATTCTCCATACGGTGAGATTATTTGCGTTCCCAGGGGAACGGACTGATCTGCGGACATTGCGCTGCACCCAGGCACGCTGCGGTGCCTTTCCATTACCTGCACAGCAAAACTGAAGATGCAAGACCGAAGCATGGAGTTGGAACCCTCTTATCTCATTTTATCTCCTTACCCTACCCAACATTTGAAAAGCTACGATGAAAAAGAAAATAAACTGCAGTTGATGTAGACGGTTGCAGTCTGGACATGTTCTCAGTCCCTAGCACCCAGATCACTCTCCGAAGGTCTGACAGTTTTGCAAACCTGTTGGCTGAAGCTAAAGAATAGAACTGCTTTTTTTCCTGTCATTTGGTGGTTGGTTTTTTTCTTGAACAGCCACAAAAACTATTGATGTTTACTAAGAACAATTAAAAGTTAGTATTGAACAATAATGCAGATAAGGGACTGTCTTTAAGCTCTTGTTTTTAACAGCTTGCTATTTAAATTATTTAACAGAGAGTCCCATAAAAATGAAAAAGCCTTCCAGTGAAAGTACGCTGGCTTTTGGACTCCTGGAAGACAGTACAGTATAAGCAGAACTATTTGTGATTCTCCTAGCAACACATCCTCAGCAGCATCCTTACACTGCAAGTACCAGCTGTAACACTGACAAAGAGTTGCACAGATTTACATGGCAAAATAATGCTAATAAACCTTTACTCAGATTTTCATAGTAGTAATAGCTGCATAGCACAGTAAGAAAAATAAGCATAATTCTTTTAATAGTAATGTTATTTTTTCCAGTACACTAAATCCTAGCAAATGTTTGACATTGTAACAACACTGAATTGACAGGGAATATCTTTTGACATTGCATTTGTTCCAATATGAACTCAGACCACAAGGGTCTGTATTGTTTTTAATGCAAGTGCATTTTATCATGTTGAACGGATTCCTTTTAATTTTATGCATGTAACAACATAGGAAGCAACAAAACCTAAGTATTATAAAAATTTGTGTTCAGAACACGTAGAAGACATGTCAAAATTATAGAAAATACCATATACCAGCTTGTGCATTCAGGGAAATTGTTTTGTAAGGAAAATTTTAAATTGTTTATCTTACCGTAGATTCCTGTTTTATCTAAAATTCTACAGGCTTATTAAATCATACATTTTATTTGTTGCCACTTAGTTCTAAAGCTAAAGCTCACAAGAGCATTTAAAGGCACTTATTCTCTATCTCAGCCATTAGCTAGGATATGATTTTTATACATCATTCTTACAGAGCCTTCCAATGGATAGGAGAAAAAAAAAATAAAAGACAAATCAAATGCCATATGATCATATTTATTCCAAAGGAAGACTTTCAAGGCAATTATGAATTGATCATATGTCATCACTGAAACTAGATGATCGATAGATCAATTTTTTGAAATTGTACTAAGAACCATCACAACTCTACCAAACATTTGTAGTTTGCAGTGCAATGCATTATTTCTAAATAATGCATCCCAAAGCTGGTTTTTGCAGGAGAATGTAACTAAAAAATAAAGCATCAGTCTAAGTTAGTAGACCTTGCTTCAGCCTGTGGAACCTCTTAATTTTTTTCAGTGAAATTATAACTCCCCCTTCGCAAACTGTAATTTTGCTAGGGAGCATATAGGAGCTTTCTTTTCTGGTATGCACAGCAGTGACGTAGGTGAGAAATTTCCAAGCATACCCAGACCATAGGCTGAAAAGCACCGATTTGGTGCTACCAGGCAAATGGTAGTAATGCTCTGTAATTCATCGAAGTGGTGCAAACTTCTCAAAACAGGAAGATTATAAGGCTAGGGCAATTCACCGTCTACTTGATAAAATACAGAATACATAAATGCAGCAATAAAAATGAATTCAGTATTGAGCAATAAATACGGAAGTTCAAGAGAGAAAAAATTCAAGTTCATTGCCTAAGGGTTTCAAAACAGATTTAAAAAAAACCAAAATACTAGTTTGACATTTACCAGCACTACTAACTCTGTAATTCTACACGAACAAGTCCAATAAAAGGAAAACAGACTGGTCTACCACATGAGTTTTGTATGTCAATAGATACATTGGTGGGCTTCCTAATAATAGTCATCGCTACATTTTACACCACAAAAACTGGGCATACCTGCACCCTTGAATTTATCCAGAAGTCATGTTTTATCCTCATACTTGTGTAATAAAACTCCATTAAAAAATTGTAACACACAGGAGAAGTTTCTGCAAACAACTAATAATTACTAACTGGCTAAGATCATATTTTCCAACATTTTTATCAGCACAATTCTGTCTACTGGACATTGCTTACTAATATTTAGGATACTACTGTATGATTTTCAAGTTTGTATCATAATGACATGGTCAGTTAATCTAACAGTTGGCTTCCTTTTAAAAGGCTGAAAATACTCCTAAATTAATGAAGTCAAAGTGTCTGAAAGTCGAAGAAATAACATGATATTAGAAGCAGTCTATTCAACTCAAAATTAAGAAAAACATTTACATTACATGTAAAATATGCTCAGGTTGCTATCACTGGCTTGCACGATGGTATATTTAGAGTTAACATAGAATAGGCTTCTATATTGTATTTGTTCATATGAAGTAAAGTTTCTTTAAAATGCCTATTTTTACGGTAAAGTGTATTATATTCTACGTATACACTTACAAGATGACTTACAGACACCAAATAGTTTTTGAAAACCAAATATGCGTTATTAAATTTTACGATAATATTTAGACATATAAAAATGGCATACAAGGCAGCAGGGATTTCTCATGAGGAAGTATAGCCTCAATATATTCAGAAGCCTAAAGATGTTGCAGATCACTAATAAGCCTTCCTTTATGTGGTAAGGCCCAGTTATTTGCAATCCCTTACATTATTTTTCCTTTAAGCTATCACATACGTGCACAAAAAACCCCTGTGTGCTCTTAATACGTGCACAGAAGTTTACAGCCGTATCTCTAAAGCCTTCATGTGGTCTGAAAATACAGAGACTGAAATCTGTGCCTTTCATCTGCATTTGGAACTTGGAAAGTTTAACTCCACTCTGCTTATTAACACATTTAGTCTTTGAGTATACTTCTGTATCGTAAAACTGACAGAAATAAAATTTACATTATAAGGTAAGCTACAAGTCTCCTTTTCCTTCATTAACAAATCAGTCTGGAAATTCAACACTATAATTCACCTTATAGGGCAGTGACTTTGCAGAGTTTCAGATTAAGAGTAGTGGCTCTGCAAAGATTTACTTACGTACCTAAGCTTTACCTGCTGACACAGACTTGAACAGGACTGCTGGGAACCCACTGCTCCTCGTAATTGAGGCGTGAATCATATAAAATAGGTCTCCTTCCTAGAAATGCCCATTGCATTGCTGAACTGAGGGGAAGAAATCTGGACAGCATCAATAAATGGAGAACTGAAAGGGAAGGATTTATTTAATTGAATATAACATGCTATGGGGAACCTGAAATAATAAAGGTGGTGGTTTCCATAACTTACCCTGAAGATTTTATACTAACTTAAGGCTTCTCCGTGCATCACTTTTTTATTATTTAATAGTTTATTTCCATATTCAAACATAAGGGAACACTGCTTAAGGGTAATCAGCTGGAAGTTTATAAACAAATCAAGGCTAAAAACTGAAAAATAAGCTCTGTGATTACTTAAATATTTAGCTTAGCAAATCATCTCATGCAATCAGGGTTTGTTTAGAGTAACTACAGACAAAAAGTTTAAATCTATTATCTGTATTTAATTGGCATCTGCGACTAAAATTCAAATTCAAAGCCTTTATTAGCCCCCTGACAGAGTAAGCCATAAACTGTGCAGTACTCATGCAAACAGAGAAACTCCATCTAAGTAGTTTTCTAAAGTATCCAAAAATCCTGCAGCTTCTCTCGTATTTAACAGCCGCGCATTTTATGTATGCCAGCCCTGCCTTGTGTTCCAGAAAACACTACTGAGCTGAGTAATGGGCAGCAGAATTACAGATAAGTAGTGCAGGGAAAGGAAAACACATTACGACGAGATTTCCTTTTACAGTCTCCCAGCCCGGCGCGGGCTGTGCCCATGGCACGGTCCCATTCCCCAGGAAATCGGTATGAATGTTGGCACGAACTTCAGTGGGACGAGGGCAGACCTCTAGCACAGTCTGGTCTCAAGTACAGGTTGAACGATTAAGCAAGGCCTCCCAGGAGACGACGTTGTAAATGCTAGAGCCCAAGTAAGGCAAAATTGGAGTCAAAACCTTGTCCAAAACAAAAATGAAACAAAACAAAAAAGTATTATATAAACTCTCCCATATTAAATATTTAACTCGCAATCAACTGTTTGCTCAGCCATTCTTTTATCAAATGTGCACATATAGGTCTCCTTGGAGACACGGAGATCCCAGTAAGGCTTAAAAAAAGATCTAGTTCTTTTGGCTGTTGTCATTCTTAATCACAGATATCTATAAAATTATTAGTCCAAGCTACTAGTGGGAATAGAAAACGCTAGATTAGCTAAATCAATCAGGGCTGTGCAACTGGGAAGGGAGACAAGCAATTTTTGAAGAATCAATTTATTGGCTATTAAAGACATGCTTAAAATTAACTGCATCACAGAATATAGTACACCATTTATCTATTTCTATTCTGTAGAATATTGCCAGACTTCTGGTTTCATCTGGGTTATGGACTCCATTAATTCCATCTGTTAAGTCATTCCAAACAGACCCAGCGATCCTGCAGCCCCAAAGATTATGGGATTAAAGTGGTATCTGAAATAATCTGAAAATCGAGACGGGTCAGAGGTACGCTAATAAAATATCAAGCCAATACTTTAAAATAAATTGTTTGCTAGTGGATCCTACTGTTAAAGAATCGAGCGCCAGAAAACTCACTTTGACAACTCCGAGGTATCCAAAGAGAAGTTTGTAGTAAGTGACTTTCAGATCTGACAACCAATTTTTGTAAGCCTCTTTTATGGATAAAAATGTGTGCCCTCTTTTCAGACGTAATTACTGAGTATTTCCCATCTTCGTAAATGCAACATTTCCTATTTACTACAATTTCTTAGTAGTGCATGAACTCACATTAGCAGATTTGAAAACTAATGGATATAATGGCTGTTGTGTTACTGTATTTAGGTTTTCGGAAAACTCATTAATTTACCAGACCATTACGGAAGATTTGCTTCCAGTAGTTCTACATTAATGAAAGCGCAGGTTTTGGTTTTGACAGTAGTTTTTACAACGTATTTTAGCTGTCTCTAAAGCTAACGTCTGTCCGATTGCAGGCTAATGGGTGAGGTTTGTATCTTATACAGCACTTCATTATTTGCTAAAGCATTCCAAAATTCCACCCCTAGATAGACAGACGGATGGATGTTTGCATTTCCTACCATCACCATCTTTGGAAGCTGTGAACCAGTGCGCTGTGTATATGCAGAATGTCTCTCAAATAAAGGCATAAGTTCACTCAGCAAACATTACTATAATTAAAAGACAGCCCAAAACAGCCAGTACAGGATACTAATATTTCCCACAAGCACAACTGACTCCTTATTTAGGGTTTCAACTGGAACAAAAAATTCTTGTCATTCATATGTAGTTAATTTATTTACACACACACACAAAAATTTGTCTATATTTGTACATCATGTATTAAAGGCATAGGGATAACTTATCTTACCGCCCAGCAGGGCGCAAAGTACAAAAGATCACTCTACCACCCTGCTCCGCTTCAATTTTATCTTCAGGCTTCCCTCTAGCATTTCCATTTTATAATCTCTTTTCCCCAAAAAGAGGGGCTAGGTCACCCTGCTATCGGATACTAGGCCTGTATATACATACCTAGTTTGTAGACTAGTTATCTAGCGATCTCAGATTCCATTATTTGAACATTTTTGTCCTGAATCTTCCCTCTTTTTGCTTTCTTCTGCAGACTTTCTACTACATCACACAGATTCAGATAGAAACTTCCCCTTCTGAAATGACTGCTGCTCCCTCACTGCTACCTGAACCTAACAAGTTAGATAGAAAAAAGCGAACTAGATGGATTCTAGAATATTTCAGTTACTGGTTTGCACATTACTTGGACCAGGGAAGTAAAACATGGAAAAAAAACCCAACCCCAAAAACGTAATGACACATTTGCGTGGGATTTTTTGAATGCAATTTGATAACCCAGAAGTCCAACCTGGCCGTATACAGATTGTCTGCCATGCACATTTGTGTGTCTTAATAACTTCTGGGAAATGTTACTTTTAAAAAAGCATAAATATTCAATATGCCATTGAAAGTAATTTCTCCATTATGTTTTCTTAAATTAAAACTAAATACAGACTAGTCATAAGGATTCACTCACTTGTGCCACTGAGTTGACTTTATAAAACATACACACTATTGTGGCACTTAACTCCTGAAGAGTCCCACATTTTTTATTTAATAGACCGAAGAATTTTAATTACAAATGTATTTCAAATACCACACCTGAAAGTCCTTTTACTCATTTTACATTGTACTCCGAGTCCCTCAGAGAGTACATCGGTATTTAAATAGGAGATACATGCAGAATACTTGGGTTAAGTGGGAATTTGCTAATTCAGTAAACCTCAGCATTAGGGAGAAATTTGTGCTATAAGAGAGTAAAAATGACAACTTCAAATGAGGTGTAAAAATGAGGTCTTAACTATCCAGTTACTACAGAACCCATATGATCTGTACAACGATAGAGCTGTTGGGTTTTTCTTGCCATGTGCTGTGTTAAGCAGTTGGCATCTTTTCATCCTTAAGGAGGTGCTTATATTTCAATTGCAGATTAAGTAATTTCTGTGAATCATCACAGGTTTTTTGTGGGGTTGGTTTTTTGGGTTTTTTTTAGTGCTTCAGGATCCTTTGGGATAAGAAGCTTTATTATAAAAGCATATTACTGCTTCTAGTAAAGGATGGGTTGTTTTGCATTTGAAGCAAAACCTTAATTGATGCACCGCTGACTTCTTCCACAAACTTCAGTAGTTCATAAATTTTATGCGTACAACAGTACCAACCAGTTGCTGATAATAATTAATATATATCCAGGTTTTCTGTTTAGCTATGAGGTAAATTTTTTAAAAATCCAAATAGTGACATCTCTAACGACCAATTAATTTCTGGCAAAAATGCAGAGTACATTACACAGAAAAAATGCGTTTTGTAAGCAAGCATGCTGTAAAAAATAACGCCAGTTTGACACTTCTTGCTACTAAACATTTGCATTAGAGGAGTATTAAGGGTGGTCGGTGCTCTAGACTTTTCTTTATTTGTACGAAGACACTTGTTTTTCATTTTCCCTGTACCCTCTATTAACTATCAAGTAAATTCAGATGACTCGCTTCCTGGGAGCCCGTATTCCCTTGGAGGGAAGTCCGAGTGCTGAGCTAGCACCCCCGGCATGACAACCACGGTGCCTGTCCTCTGAAAAGGGGGCTGGAAAAAACTTCTAGTGCCACGAAAACCGGGTTGAGCCCTGCTCCTCTCTGAGGAGCGGGCCTTAACAATTTGAAATAAAAAGCACGATTTTCTAGCAAGACACCGAAGTCTAATGTGAAGGACTATGATTTACGGGAATCGAGCAAAAAGGTTGCGAGCGGGAGCAGTTTCAGTCAAAGCAGAGGAAGTTAGCGCAAATATTGCAAACTTCGGGGGGAGAAGTACCATTTCTGTTGTAACGTGAGGCTTTTGGAACTGTTTTTGAATGCAGGCATCATGGTGAGTAAGGAGCCCGGCAAATGCTTACTCACCACCTCGGAAAGCGAAGTTGAGCCAGCGGCTTCACTCGCGTTGGAGATGAAATACGCACTGGATCCCAACCGGCAGATTAAGAAACGAAACAAAGCCCTCCAGGTGAGATTTAAAGATATCTGCGAGGCCCAGAACGAGCAGAGGGACAAACAGCTGTCCACCACCCAGGATCCCGACAAGAGAGAAGCCAAGCCCATCTCCTACAAAACGGCTTATCGCAAGTACATGACGGTGCCTGCCCGGAGGTCAATACCCAACGTCACCAAGAGCACAGGAGTTCAGACTTCACCCGATCTGAAAAAGTGTTACCAGACCTTTCCCCTGGACCGGAAAAAAGGGAATATTCTTAAAAGCGCCTCGACCGTCGACACCTTTAAGGGTCAGAACAACGGGTTTCTAATAGACGTCAAGGACAAAGACGGCGGGAGCTCAGGGGAGCCCGTTCAGTGGAGCAAGAAGGCCGGCAGCCTGCAGACGGCAGAGTTCGTCTCCCACATCAACGAGCGCACCAACACGGGATCTCACGACAACGGGGCCGAGGCCTGGAAAAGCAGCGATTTGCACAGCTCTCCCAAAGAGCCGCCGCCTCCTCCTCCTCCTCCTCTCCCAAACTCGGCCGACCCCTCTTCGGAGCGGCCCGCCGCTGCCGACCGGCCACCCGGCCGCGGGAGACAGGCGGCGGGGCGGCCGGAGAGCGAGGAGGCCGCCCAGCCCCTCCACGGGAGGGTCTTCAAGACTGAAGTGGCTGCCGTTTATTCACCGGCGGCCGGTTCGAACGCCTCGCAGCCCGACCTGCCAAACCTCGCGGCCGAGACCGACTGGTCGCCGTGCCCGACAGCCGAGGAGGACAAAAAGAGGACCGCGCACCTGAACGGGGTTCAGCCCCAGGCGGGAGATGCTCGATCCTGCTCGTCGCGGGCGCAGTGCCAAGCCACCGAATGTAACGAACAGACCCTTCAGATAAACGTTTCGCCTATGGAGGAGAACCAGCCTTGCCAGACGGCCGTCGCGGTGAGCGAGGAGTGCCAACAAATCGTGCCTCACACGGAAGTTGTGGACTTGAAAGCGCAGCTTCAGATGATGGAAAATTTGATCAGCTCTAGTCAGGAAACCATAAAAGTGTTGTTGGGTGTTATACAGGAGCTAGAGAAAGGAGAAGCTCACAGAGAAGGGTGAGTAGAAGCTTTTTACATGAGTATAAGCGGTTTTAAATGCCTTTTCTAACAAGTCCCGCCCTTGAATTTGCTAATGTAAACTTGCACCTGCTGCCGCGCGTTCCCCCGCAGCACACCAGGACGTTAGACCTGGTGCTTCTCACGCGGACCAAGTTTTGCTGCTTCAGAGGCGAGTCCTAGGGAAACCTGCCAGCGGTATTCGCAGATTTGGTATCTGCTTGTCCTAGGATGTTATTAAGGAGTTATTTAACGAAGGACCTATAATATCTCTTCTTGTACCTTTCCTAACGAGCGCAGAACAAGCTGCTCTCCAAACAGGATTAGCGAGGATGCTTTCACATCAGCAACTTGTAATAACTGTAATACCTCACACGGCATGAAAAGCAGCAGAAAAACCTTAATTCTGTAAGAGACTTACCTTTTTAAGATTAAGGGATATTATTACAACTCTTAATATAATTCCATTAATGGCATATGAATCTTGTCTGTTTTACTTTCACCTTCTGAATTTTTAATGATATTTCTTTCAGAAGGAAATTAAATGAAAACTTTGAATATCTAAGTCTTCTTTACAGCATTCACACTACTGTACACACGACAAACTCAAGCAGAAAGAAAACAAAATTTTGTTTATCCCTAACTTACATTACTTAAATCAACCTAGAGGGCATTACAAGTAATAGTTACAACCTTTAGTCTTTACCTAGACAGTTCAACCCGTCTCTTACATTACCTTAACAAGCACTTTGCAGACTTACTTGCCTTAGTTCGCTAATCTTTATTCAAAGAACGCACCTCAAAATGTATATGCACTGTTTGTGTGTTTTCAAATACTTCTGTAATTAAATCATAATTTGTCAGAAGAAATCTGGATTTTAAAAGTAGAAACCAGTAACTCATGCTACTTGAAGCAGCACATGTTTTCATTTGAGTCAAAAAGGTACATCTTAAGTTTTGTAATTCAACTCTTTCTCTAGGAATGTAGAAATCATCTTGTTAATCCTAAAAATTCAAAATGATTTTCATTAAAAAAATCATCTTAGCTGTTGGTCAATGCTGTCTTCAGAGCCTTAGCATTTTTAGTTTATTTTACAGCTGGGTATAGTATTATTAGAATACCTTGTCAGATCCTGGATCTTCAGACTGGGAAGCTTCTTGATCTAGCTGAAAGCAACACAGGCTAACTGTTTTGGGGGTTTTTTTTAACTATTATTCAGAAAAACTATTCCTCTTTCTTAACTTAGAGAAACTGCAAGAGAATTGGAAAGAAATGGCATGCTGCTTGTCAAATCACAAAATATAGAAAAATATTTCTTCATCGTAGCTCATCACCAGATCATCGAGAACCCTCTGTCTATGAACACACACATCTACCCACAAAGTCATCTGCTATAAATATCAGTGCTTCCTCCATACGCTTACATATCAATTTTTTATCTTTTCTCAAAGATAGTAGAGCAACAGGTACAGCAAGTACTTTTTTTTTGTATTGCCCTCACATAAGCAGACCCATTTAATGTAGCCAACATTAGGACTGTATCCCTGCCCTCAGCACAAGAGAGGTCTTGCCCAAACTATCGATATTGCTCCTATCTTCAAAATAATCCTTCTATAGTTGTCAACCTGACACAGCTGTAGCCTGTATTAGCCCTAAAATAGTGGAACTCTCCATAAACCCCAGTTCTTCAGAGTATCTCTACTGCCTCTTAAAACACACGGACTTGGGTATTAAGAGTCTGCAAGACTACATTTATTTGACTGAAGAGCCTATTTATTAGAACTCTTCTATCCTCCTCCCATAGGTTCCCCAGCAATGGTGAAATCACCACCTAAAGATACATCACACATTTTGAAATCTTTTCAAACATGTTGTGGTATGTGGAAGAGAGAATTAAAATGTTTTAATGATTCTTTGACATTAACTGTAACCAGTGGCAGTTACACCAGTGGCTGAGATTAATTATAAAAATTGGAAGCAAAGTAGCTACAAATCAAAGTGAGATTTCAGATAGGGGCGTTGGTTTAAACACAACGATACACAAAGGTGCTGCCTTAAAACCTACCGAGAGCAGAAAAGGTTTCTACTTGGAGCCGCTTTCAGCTACTCTTCCGTATGCTCTAGGCATGTCCCAAACATGCCCCCTCCCAGCTAGACACGAAGGATGTAGAGATGGGGAAGGAGGAAAGAAGACCGATGCATACTTGCGTATTTTCTCCTGTTTTAGGAATTCTTGTATTCCAGATCCCTCTAATTATCTAGCACCTGGGTGATTTTAAAGGAGCCTGCACAAAGGAGTCCAGCATTATGCTTGGGACATTTCTGTTCTCCACTGATCACACTCCAGAGCTGAAAGAACACTCTGTTCCTGTGCAAAGCACCAACACATTATTAACATAAACCCTGTCTTTATCCCTGTTTCCCTCAAATTAGACAACTATTTCAATAATAGGTTGCCCCATCCTCTTATTAGAATAATTCTTTCCAATTGTTACATTCATTTCTACAACATTTTTGCCACAGAGACCCACCACTGTGTACACTAGCTAGTACGTATCTTCTCAATTTTAGCATGTTTATCTTTTTTCCTTTTATAACCAGGTGTTGGGTCAGTTTATAACAAGAAATTAAAAGCAGTACTACTGGTACATGTCTGCTTATCGTAGCATATACGAGTCTTCCATCTGCTAAAACAGAAAACAATGTTCTGTGTTCATGGCACTCTCCTGGTTTTCTTATTTATATTAAATTCCTTACAATAACATACATCAAGAAACAAATACAAATAACACACTGCTGGTAAAAACAAAAAAAACCCAACAAATCCACAGCTAAATCTCTTAATCAGATTTTTCTCCCTTCAAGAAAATCAGTGTTCTGTAAGTGCTGTTGTAGTGCCATGGGACTAGTGCTCAGTGGATGCATTTTCACTAATACGCTGTAGGTCTTGAACTGCTATTACTGCAATTCATCACTAAATGAGTCTATGCCAGCAAAATTGTATCAGCATCTCTGAAGATCGCAGTATCATCCTTTGGGTGAATATCATCTATGTATACTTTTCAAAATGTCAGTACTACATTATCTGCAATTAGTAACAACATACAGCACTCAACTCTGCTGAAAAGAAAGGGAAAAAACACCGGAGGAGGAAGAGAAACACAGAGCAGCTCTAACACCTGACAGAGCCAAGGGCTCATGTCGTTCTGCCAAATCCGAGACTTTGAGGGTGCTGTGTACCCCTCTTTTCCTCTGACCTGGGATCAGGCCCCATTTATTGGTCACAGAATGCAAAGTTCAGGCCATCAGGAAACACAGCTCTTACCATCAGGCACTGAATAATTTTAATCCATTAAAACTATCTGTATAACACCTGGTAGATTTGGGAATGGGGGTAGCACTCATTATCACTAGCTTGTGACCCCCCCCAATATAAACAGAAATTATATATCTTATGTGCATCATTACTTACTAAATCTTTGGCAGAATGGTAATTATACCTTACTATGCAGAAGCTTCTCCCAAAAACAAAAAAAAAAATTACATCGCTGCAAAAGGCATTCAACAATGTTTGTGTTACGTCATGCATGAATAAAAGTAACAGAGCTACAGCTTCAATTAAGACTCCCAGCTAAAAGTTGAAAAAATGTTGAATATTACATGATGCAAGGTGCAGCTTTACAACTCAAGTTTTATGCTCCAAATGACGTTTGCTTTATCTTCTAGTAAACTATTAGCAATCTATATCAACTATAAACATATCTGTCCGCATTCAGATACCGTGCATTCAATTAAGCAAGGCAAATTCTGCTCTGTGTGGAGTCTCACTAAGGCCAACAGGATTGAAAGCAAAATGCAAGTTACTAATTCCAAAACCCAGCTAACTAACACCTATGAAATACATAACAGAAGATGAATGGTTAATAAAAAAATACTTTGCTGCTGGAGAACACCGATGACCTGCCCTTTAAATCCTTACCATGAAAAGTAAGGGTAATCTAAGCCCTTCTCATTATACAACAAATCAGCAATTTTAATAAACAAAGTACTCAATTTGCCATACAAAAATAAGTCACAGTATTTTGACTCTGACAGGCCAAATGCTACACATCAGACAAGAGTTAAATGAACCTGTTTCAGAGATAATTTATATTCATTTATTAGCTGACAGTGGTTCAGGAATTTAAAGAGCTCTCAACAAACATTCATGAAACAAGCAGTCCCAGGCTCCTTCGAAGAAGCTTTGAAAGAACATGTTCTCATGGAAGGAATTTAAATGTCATTTCATGATTTCCAATGAATAAGGGATATTTGTGTCTGTCATTATCATTTCTAAGCAGAAAATAAACCAATACTTTGTGTTTGGATGGACGTTTGTACCAAAGAGAAGAGGAGAGCTTCACCTGGTGCAAAGACAGCATCCTCAACCAAGTACTTCTGTCTTAAAAATACTGCAAGCAATCATCCTCAAGGTCACAAGAGTTGAGCATAAACTTATCATCCTGACTCACGAATGATGGCAAATGAAAGTCAGATAGCCAAAGCAATTATTGCCCAGATTGTTTGCTTTTCTCCTTTTCAGAAGCTACTCCAAGTCCAGTCCAGCTATTCAGCTCAGAAAAGGAGACAGAGCAAATAAAGGTAATAACAACCTCTGCTGTCTAACTCAATCCATCTACACACATGAGCCAATACTCTCAAAAAGAGGGGAGTTCCTTATTTCACAGAACGAGAAAAGAAAGCTTAAAAGCGTTTACTAGAATGCAGCCTCTGAAAGCATAGCTTTTGGAAGTGGAAGAAATGGACCACCACCTGTAGTAGCTGCAGAAATAATATGAGATGGTTTCATTTGGGATTTCCACCCCTCCTTGGTTTTGTTTAGCTTTTTTCAGTTACAGACATGGCAAAGGAAAAGCTTAAGAAAATTGTTTCTAAGAGAAAACCTGGAAATGGAGGGAAACAAGAGATAGATAAGCTTAACAGCAGAAGACAGCTGCACTACAAATACATGAAAACCAAAAAGAATACAACAAATTCCATCTGTGATGCACGAATTGTATCATACACTGAGTGCCACCACGTTTTAAGAGACTGTAACAGCAGTCCTCTGGAGCAGGACTACGATGACTACCTTTATTTTCAACTCTATGATCTTTAAATACATTTGTTTTGCCCATCCTTTGGAGCACTTACATTCATCCTGATTATTACTCTACCTCAGACTGCCTCCTAAATTCTTATGTCTTCACCCTCACTACAGTTGTTGTATTTCAGAGTATGCATCATTTACAGATTGTTCCCAAACACAGATATACCAAAACACCTTGGAGATTGTAACAGTTCACCTTTCTAAGGCAGAGACAGGAAATCTCTTTGGATGCATCTTCCTTAGTCAAGGAAAAGAAATAATTTTTGCACAAATCAGTGCTTTGTGGATCTTGCGATCCCTGGGCCAGGGGATGGTTGGTTATTTGGGTTTTTTTTAAATTCTAATCCATACATACCATTTTCTCTGCTGTTTCCACAAAGATCAGTCAGAGTGAAACATTCAACTACGGCAGTTTTTATTTTCTAGTTCCAACAGCAACAGAACACCCTTCTCTTTCTTTTCTTACAGCCATTTGTATAACTACTCCCTCTCTTTTTGTAAGTATAGAGTGAATTCTAATTATTAATAGCTGAACTGTCAGGCTTTGTCATGGCCCAAAAGGTGTATGTGTCACATTAAACATTAAGCCATATTCAAGCAAAATGCATTCCATGATCATTTATGCCTTTCCATTAGGTGACTAAAGCAGTTTTAAGACAAATTCTTTGCACATGGACCCGTGACAGGTCCTATCCCCTCACCCTGGGCTCACTTCCCAACTACAGCTCATCCCTCAGCCGTCACTCAGATGCTTACTCACCCTTCCCTGAAAGCAGGATAAGTATTAAGACTCCATAAAAGTCCATTTACCTGCTCTCACCATAAGTAACCTGGTTTTCCAAACTATAAAACAGTAGTCCAGCCTTCTCCCTTCTGTATTCCCCCCCAAGCACAAATCAAGCAGACGTGGCAGAGCAGCATGCTACACACTGACGCCTCTCGCAGCTCGGCACACCTCGTCGCTGGAACAATTTCATTATCTGCCAAAACTGCGTATTTCCTAACGGACACTATTTCAGTACCTACTGTCAGTCCACATGACCACCCTTGAGCCCTTATATTTAAAATCCTCAGTAACCCTCAATGAAAGCTGGTTATGTAAGATCGATCATTAAAAGACCCAGTATCATTCAAGGTAAAAGATCCAGCATCACCCAAGGTTTAACCTCGTATTACACTTTTTCTGAATTAGATCACTAAAAACCAATCTGGAGTGAGACCTACAAGGGCAGGTAACATGAGTATTTCATAGACCTTCAAGACTCAATGGGATTTATATTTTGGATAGGATTTTTCATAGTTAGACAAATTTATTCTGTTGCTCATAATCAAAGCTTCAGATCAAATTGTCAGAGTGGATAAAAAGGGCAACCTTTCACCGTTCACAGGCATTCCTGGAACATATGTCACAGGTATTCGGAGTACCTAGATACTATAACATTTAAGATAAAGAGCACTGTGTTAAATAACCCTACTGTCATAGCTAGCTTATAGCTATTAAACATCCTTTGTTAGGAATATAGTGGTAGGAGGTTTTCAACAAGCAAACGATGAACAGAAATGAAAAGTGAACTGTTAGCAACAACCAGTATGTAGAATAAACAAAATCAAACAAATAAAAAACGTAATCTTTTTAGCAAAGTTACTTATCTTAATGCTTACTCTGTTTTCTCAAAAAAAATGACACTAGGAATATTCTGAGTCTCAGAAAATATAACTTATTTTGCTAATATATTCCAGCTCTTTATCTGCATATAGTATACAGGCACAATTTGAAGAAAAAGCATCTGAAGCACTCAGAAGAATGATTTGATTTATATCTAGTTGCTATTCAACAGACTTTAAAAACAAGATGAAATATCATTCACCACCACCCCTTGCCATTTCAGCAGGGTTCACTTCAGGCTTTCAGCATTTCAGGGTTTCAGCATTTCAGCAGGTTTCACTTCAGGCTTTGAAGTGAAATTAAGGTTCAAGACTTTTCCATCAGATTGGCTGCAGTGACACAAAGCCCAATAAAAGCAAGTTTCCACAATTCAAATCTGGAAACACTGGTGAAGTCTTATAATGAACATTTGAAAAAAAAAAAAAGTGTAAGCAGACTACGTTCTTGCTAAATATATCCATATGAATTACCGCAGATCATAAGGGAAGCTTTTCCAACTGTCACCAAGCTGTCCAAATTACATACCTGCAAGGAGTATGTTTTTCTGCTAAATCAGTCTTTTGAAGAGGATGTTATTTAGGTACTGAATCACCAGTTATCACTTTACACAATTAGAATAATCCTTTAATAACTGCATTTTGACTGTTGGTAGTATTAGAATCCAAAGAGACAGAGCAATGAGCCAGCTACCTATCCAGTCATGTAAAAATGAGACAAAATGAGCTTTAGAGTGTCAAATTTCTCACTGCTGTTCATTCGCCAAGAGATTAATCCCCAGATTTCTCATTGACACCTACTTCTGAGCCCCTGTGCTTACACAAAGATATACTTGTCTCTTATCCTGACTAGGGAAAAATGGATTTTGACTGGACAATTTTAGTAAAAAAACTTGTCTGAAGAGGGGCGTTTTGTTTTTTAAGCTGTCAAGGCTCCCAGCTACCCCAGGTTCCAGAATTAAGACATAAACATGCAGTTCAGTCTTAAGAAAGCTCCTGTGCAACACATTCAGGGAACTGAAGGTAAGCAAGCATTGGAGATGATGAAGAGTGGAGCTGGATTCAAATACCTGTGGACTGTTTCTGTAACTGGAGAAAAACATCTTTTAAGTGAGGAGCTCCTTGGCACGTGTCTGTCCACACTCCCTGCATGCCACCTCTGTGTGACCGCTGCTGGCTTCTTTAATTAGGAACTGTTCTCAGCTCAGACCTTGAAAAAACTAAGGTGGTCTACACTGTTTTGCAGCTCTCAATGGCTTCATTTTGAGCTTTGCAAATACAGAAGAATTTTGAAGACGGATGAGTAAATAGATAATCAAGTTTAGATATGCAGAGCAGTCCAACATGGGGGCTTTGGGCACGTATTTGCTGTCTACAGTCAGCACTAGATTACTCTTCCTTATCATTGAACCATTTTTTTTCACGTCATAAGCAAACACGTAGAAAAGCAGCAGTTTTAATAGAATACCTAAATGAAATTGGGACAATTCTGAGCTTTTTGCGACAGTTCATTGTGATGGTTTGTTTTTGTAGCTCACGGAGCAGCAGCATAGGGATCGGCTGTGTCACAGGTCAACCAAGAAAGAGAACTGCCATTCAAAGAGAAATTGGAAATCTCTCCAAACATGCCCAGCTGTGCTTAGCCCTCTTTTACTAATATGATGATGTTGGAGGATGTTTTTCACCACATCACTTGCTGCATGAACAAGCCAGAAGAGGATAGACAGCACTGTAGGGGGTATACTACAATTTTTTTTTTCTCTTGGTTCCAATATCCTGAGAAGTTGTGATAGAAGCTGAGTGTGGTCTAGTAATTCATCAGCACAAGAGACTGGATTGTAGAGATGAGCAGAGGTATTTTGACATTAACAAGGCAATTTACACTCTGGAATAGTTCAACCTGGCATGACTTAGGTCATTTCTTTGGTAAACGCGAGGAGATTTGTTTACTTCCTTGTCATCCATACAAGCTCAGAAAAAATTCCCAGGGATGGGACCTTTCTGAGCATCTGTGTACAAAGCTCAAGCAAATGCCAAACTGCTGCCCTATAGAGTCTCCTGTACTGCAGTAAAATCTCAAACTACCATTATTTAAGGAAAAGAGAAAATAGAAAGTACTGAGACCAGCAAAGAGTTATTCAAGCTGCAACAGAAAAAGAGTTCAGCACTTCCAGGGTCCTTCCTGCTGTTTTTTTTTCTCCATATAGTCCCCCATCCTTCTTGCAAGTACCGCACAATCAGCAAGATCAGTGGCCAGCAATCGTACTTTGTATGCTTAATATTTAGAATTTTAAACAAGCTCTTTAGTTTGCATATAGCATGGCTGATGCAGTTATTATTGTAAGCTGGTATAGGCTTATATATGTAATGCACACATAGTATTTGAGCTTGCACCGAAATCTCAAATTATGAAAAAATACCACAGAATTCTTATTTCCCCTATCTTCCCTGCTTTATAGAAACAATGCCTCTTAGCAGCCGCCTTAATTTAAAAGTCCAAGACAAGCAAAATCCAAGGTGTTGTTTTAATACAGTTATTCACCCGTAAACGCACTATTAGTTCATACCTATGAAACACCCTTTGGTCTGATCGGTTGAGAGGATTTCATTTGCATTAAAACTGTGCAGTTACGAAAAATTTCTGTGCTGTGGCTAACAAAGGGCTATTAGCCACAGTGCAGGGAGCTGAATAATCACTCTGTCATTGAGAAACTATTGAGCTTAGGGTAGGAGCAACAGGGACATGGGAGGGCACGAGCTGCAGGTAGGGATTTTTGCCTGACGACTACACCACCAAACACATGGCCCCAGCTAGTCCCAAAAATTACGTGCAGAAGAAATTAATTTTAAAGTTAAGTGGATTTGGGGGTGGAAGAGGAATGGGAACTCGGAAGAGGAACGTAGCACGCTCTGAAGCTGCAGTAAAAGGATGAGTGCAGCAGTCCTGATGATGAGCTGCAGGTTCAAAAGTCTCAGGGCATCTGAGTAATGACGCTCTGAGGTCAGGAGCAAGTCACAGGAGAGAGATTGAGAGTGCAAGGGGTAAAGAGACAGACCTAATTTTCGTGTAACTACTGGAGTGCACTCCCTGATAACCCACTGAAGTGTTTGGCCTAAGAATTATGTGCCAGCTGTACAGTTGCTACTCAGCTAGAACAAACAAATTCCCTCAATTATTATTAATACAGAGAGGTGACATTTTAATTATCCTCCTGATTTTTTTGATGAGACAAGAGAGGGACAAATATTCAAGAGAGATGCTAGACCTTGCAAGCACCTAATTCCTATAACATTTTGTGATTTCACTTGAAATACATTTTAATTCTCTCCGTTCTTGGTTTGTTGTTTTTTTTTTTTAAATCACTAGACAGCCCTATTAAAATATGTATTTTTTTTTAAAAACCCTCACTCCCTGACTAACCTGAGTACAATATAAAATGTATTTACGGGGTGAAAGCACTTGAATCGCTGTCTTGGGAGTCATGCCATACACCCACAGTGCAAATACCTCAAAAAGAAGATTAGTCATCTGCTTCCAACTGTCAGGATTCAGTAAAAGACAACAAACTACTGTCTTGGAAACAGTCTGAAAAATCTCACCATTGAGCTTCTGTACATTTCAAAGTATTTTCAGAAACCAAATGAATAATATCAGCCCTGTAATAACAAGACAGATAGGAAAAAAAAGTGGAAGAACAATTCTGATATTTTAGAGCATCAGAAGATTTTCTGCTTTCATCCTCTGTCATCAGTTAAAAAAACATTTCAAAAATGAGTTAGTGAATTTGTGCAGTGTTTCTTTTCCCATTTTGGTGCGTGTTAAAACATACTTGTACCCAGCATGAGAACTAGGATCTTGCCCATGCTTTTGATGGCAGTAGCGGCCGATCGGTACGGACTGTTCCTTGGTCTCTCCAGCTGTGCCACTGCACATCTGCCCAGCCTGTGGGCTGTCTCCACGCTCCCTGCAGCTCATGGGCTGTCGTTTTCCTCAGAGAGAGGAAAACTCTGTTCATTAAGGTTTAGTTAACCCTCACATAGTAACTAATTAAAGAAAACCACCCCACTGAAGCTGATCATTAGGGATCTAAAGTAAGAAGGAAAGGATAACGTTGCATCCAAGTACCCAATGCCTCTGGCATCATGACATTCAAATCAGGGGCACGTAGCTGGTATTGCTTAGACCTGCGCAGCGGCTCTCAGTGAATACTCCCCAGCTCCCAACACACTCCAGAAGCAAACTGGGTTGTGCTTGAGCTCTGTACCGCAGGATTTCTGCACGTGTGCTCCAGCGCACAGGTCCTGAGCTTTGCCGCAGCTGCTAAATATGTTGATGGTCCCCAGAAAAGCTGTGCTGGTAACTTCAGCCCAGCACGGGAAAGAACCATCGTGATGGCAAATCGTGACTACAAGTCCAGGAGACTTTGCCAAGAAGGTCGGGCAACAGCTTCCAGCCCAGTGGAGCTGTCGGTGCCGGAGGTACGAGACAGCTCCACAGCCCTTCTCCGCTCTCCGCAAAGAGCTACAGAGCAGTAACAAAAAGCTGGCTTCTACTCCTAATTGTAACACAATCAATCTATTGCAAATATAATTAAGCTCAACGCGAGACAAGCTAACAGATGAAGTTAGCGAGGTGCAGGGCACGCTGAAGCGCCTCTTTCTCTAGCTGCTCTGAGTAGTCTAAGGACTTCCACGCTGCTGGAGGAGCTGACCCATACTTTGTCACATACAGGGGAACAGATCCTCTCAAATGCAAGTAAGGGGCCCATGTTTACTGGGAGACATACCAAGGATGCTCCCAAGGCTTGTACTGGGGAACCAAATAAGCAATGCCAACAAACAACAGGGAAAAAAGAAAAATCTTTAGGTGAAAGCCAAGCATAAAAAAAAAAAGAAAGAAAACAAAACGAAAACAAACACCAAAACCCAACATACCTCTGAAAAGCATGAAACAATTCAATGTTTGCATCCAGCCGCAGATATCAAACAAAAAAGCTTTAAGATTATTGCTTAAAGCACAACACTATTCTTGATTTTTATCGGGCTGTACCACTATCATCTATAAATGAAAACTGCTTACTGGTAATTATGAGTGTAATGAAAACACAGCAGCAGTAAGGCTAAAACATTTTTTCTACTGGGCAAGTGATTTTTCAGAACACCTTATATGAGCCAAAGGCTGACCCAAGATGTTTTATGCCTGTACATACCTGCTGGTTTGACAGCACAATGTTAAGTTCTTAAGGGAACCAGAGACAGATATCCATCTGACAGAAACATGACTTTGCTGATAGAAATGCATTTATATGAGGCTTTCCATTGAGCTAGAATGGCAAATCTTTTCTAGGTTAGACTAAACCTGTATGGCTAAGCAGGATTTATTTTAACCTGCAAACATATACAAGTGATTTTCCTGCAGTTTACATAGCTAAAACATGACTTTTTCCAGTCATAAGGACAATTAAAACACACATGACATAGTGAAGTCAGCTTATTCTGCCAAAAGGCAAATTATGTTAATAGGAAGTATGGATAATTTTCTCTTGAAGCATAGTTATTAGCAATATTGGCTCTGTAATACTTTACAGTAGGAAACAAAGGTTTTGAGAAGTTCTCCACCAGACTATTTATTTTTAAACCATTATTCTGTAAAGACAGATAACGTTAGTGTGTTTAACTAGCTATGCTATGAATAGTCACAACAGGACTAGGCCATGCATGGAAATATAATACCCGTTTATACAAAGACTTAAGGAGAACCATGGCCTACACTTCCTCAGCTATTCAGCACGGCCAGAACTGTCACTTCAAAACCACTTCAAAGGCCCACTGCCTTCTTAAGATAATTTGTTTCACTATATTTTAATAAAAACATCAACAAAAAAGAATTCTTGAAGTCTGTTTATCGTCCTTGGTGGTAATACATCGAAAGTGTGATGAACATCAATATCATCTAAAGAGCACACCCATCAGAGCATAAACACACTCTGAAGCACAGCCACTTCTGTAAAACCATGCCATTAAGTAACTCAGTTAATATGAAGTATTCCCTACATCCCAGCAGATAAGGGAAGACCATCCAGATGTAACAGATCTATCCTTACAGATCGCTTTGTCAGCTTTTTCTTCTTTGTTTTTAATAGATGTCCATGATACTTGAGTTAGTGCCCTTCACTAGCTACCTACTGAACAATAGAAAAAAAAAAATCAGCATATACAGATCTAAGCTTCCCTCTCTCAGCTCAATGGGGTCTCTAATTTATATGAGCAAAAAACTACTCAAATGCAGAGATTTTGATGTTACAGTTGGTATTTTCAAAAAAAGCCTCAAGCAGGTGCACGAATTCTGCATTTCACAGGGATTTAGAGGGTGTAATTCCCTTAGGCTGCTCTGAAAATTGCAGCCTATTATTAGTTACTGCCAGTCCATGTCAGCAAAATGGTTGTTCTTCATTATAATATTTTCATACTTGGAAGTGTTAATTGAGGTTAAGCTCAGGTTGTGCCAAGAATACTAAGAGAAATGCAATAAAATGAAAGCCTCCTGAAAGTAATATGCAAGGTATATAGCAAGCATACGTGAAAAACTGAGTATGGAGATGAGATATCCTTCCCAAGGTGACACAGGTAATTAGATGCAGACTTAGCAATACAACTAACCTACATCCATCCTTTCTCCAGAACCTGACCATAGAGCATCACATAATACACGAGACTAACCATGCCCATCTGTGTACATCCATATGAAAACCGAAAATATAAGATGTAAGGTATCAAAGAATGAAGCTATTGGAGTAATGACTTCTTGTTAGCATGTATCAAAACACGTTAGATGCTACAGTACTATGAAACACAGTAATAATATGAATACCAGGGAAGCTGATTAAACATTCCAGTATATGCATTCAGTTTCCTTCTTGCAGATCAGCATGCATCCCATCAAACCAGTAATGAAGAGTGCCATGTTTACTTTGCTAAACTGATAGGAGTTAAGAAAAAAAAAAACAAAAACACCCCCCAACCCACCCACACTTACTCAAGTCTATTTTCTTTATTGTTTCGGGGAAAAAAATCATAACGTAGTACAAGTTCTAGCCAATTACCCAGAAAGCAAGCTAATTAAACCAAAAGATCTCCTTCAGCATCCACAAGATAAATATTTTTCCAAATACCAACCAGAACATCTTTCTTATTATCATCACTGAGGAAAAAATGGGGAGTTGATTGGTAGGGGAGGGGGCTAGATTTGCTGCCATCTTACTCATGGAAATCGGATGTCAAGAACAAGCTCCTGTTAGAAAGCAAAGATGCCAAGTGCTGCCCTCTGACAGCACCTTACATCTTAATACCAGCAGATCCGTCCTGTAAGATACAAGCCTGTAGTCAATCCTTTTAAGATCAATACACCCTTCCTGGCCATGGTGCACAACTGCTTGTCTGCAAGACACAAAGGCAAAAAAGACTTTTTTGCAAATTCCAAACGCTCCATGTTTTAGGAGACCTGAAGCAGGCAATCCACACCGCAGCACAGACACGCAAAACTCCGCGGTGAAGAGCCCACAGGAGCACCCAAGGGACCGCACCACGCGAGGAGAGCCAGGATAAGGCCAGGAGACAGCCAGCCAGAACGGCAAAAATCAACCCCTCCTTCAACATTCACCAGTGTTGGTCACACCTCAGTACCAAAAAACGTAACTAGATGTCCATTTCGCTTTAAGGCTGATGGATTTTCTTCTTCGCGAGAGTGAGGCGGCATTACGGGCACATCCACGCGGGGAAGCAGAGCAGAGGTGCCCCAGCGTACACAGCAGACGGGTCAGCGGTGATCGAGTTTAACCTTCTTGAAGAACGGATGAAAAAAAGGGAGAGACTGAAGCAAGTTATGAAATGTAATACTTCTTATACTTAAATCGATGAGGCATTCCCAAAATCAAGATGTTAGGATTGGTAAAAGGAGCTGCAAGGCTTAATGCTGAGATTATTTTTTACGTGAAATACATTGCTCACGGGAGTCACAGCTTGCAGGGAACTCCTGGCTCCCAGGCATCTCCCTCAGTACAAAGTGAAATATTCCACTTTGGATCTACAACAGACCAAAACCAACTTTCATTTCTCTGAAAAGAAAACAAATTTTCTGTAGGAATCTTTGTTTTATTTTATCATATATTTTACATAAATGTTTTCACATTTATTCTTACCAAAAAAACCCAACTGGTTTACCAATGAAGAAAAAAGTTACTGGTCTCTAGCCTGAGCTCTTCTACACTGGAATACCCTTAAAATTATTTTTAAAAGGAGAAAAAAAAGCAGCTTACTCAAAATACTCCATCTCACAAGGAAAGCATAATCACCCAGAACTCTGCTCTCCTGAATCCGGTATCCACACTGTGCTCACAAACTGTTGCTAGCAGTTAACACTGCTAGCAAGCTCTCTTCTTCAGTAAGTCTGCACTGTGCATCCACCTCATTGCCCAAGATTTACATGGCAACACTACGCCAATAGTAAAATCTTTGCTGGCATGAAGTAGATGAATTCCATGCAAGTGTTTATGTAGATAATTACGTGAAAACAAGAAAGTGAAAGTCCAAATCCCTGGAATTCTTTCATGAAGAGTTTAATTTATATACGAATAATGAATTTATACTGTACTAACACTCACATAACACAGTCATGGCTAAAGAGCTATCAAATTGCCTTATGGAAACCAAACGCTGTGACACCATGTAGTGTTCTTGGGGCTTACAAAGAAGTCTAACAAACAGGATGGTTCAGGGAAGGCCACATTACAAATCCGTAGTTTGAAAAGAAAATCACCTCTGAAAAGCTAAAAATATTCAGTAAGGAAAATGATGCTTTAAGAAAAGTCCATCATAAATTACATCCAACTAGAAAAAAAACGTATCACCATAAACAGTAGAGCTTGTGAATGACAATGATGCTAAAACCAAGCAGTGCTGAATGTATCAGTTGAGAAATCAGGATTTCAAACTGATCATCCAAAAAATCATATAATTTTTAAATACTTGTATCAAAGGACCATTTTCATCAGCTTAACAAGTCTGCCTTATACCATCAACTAGGAAGTATGTTTTTAAGTATTTGAAAGTCTGGAATTATTGTGCATTTAAAGACCATCACACGCTTTAGAAACTAATTTAAATAAAATACTGAAAACTCCATTTTGAGAAAGACAGTTTATTAACCTGAAGTGTCTATGATGCCTTCTTTTTAATAAGAGATCAAAACCACTGCCAGTTATGGAAGGAGGACTATAGTTCATGACTGAACTGGCACATCCACATTAAGACCAAAGATAGTATGGCTTCTGCTAAATAACTAACCAGCCTTCCAGCATTCAGTGAGTCTATCACAACTAAAATATTACTGTTTTGTTAAGATGGGCATGGTGCTGGAGGAAGCTGGTTGATAAACCATCACAATAACTAAGATAGTGACCATACACATACTTCTGATTTATGGGCGTGAGCATACAGGGGAGGTAAGGATTCAGAGATGTATCTGTATTATTTTTTAATACCGCAATATGTTTATTTGGGTGTTTAATCCCGTATGACTTCTTGCTGAAGTGCTTCCACGTTCTGTACCAGATTGTGTGGGCTATGACTGGGATACACCACCACTGCAGATTTGTCCTGGGGGCTCTGGTTTATCCCCCTTCGCCACTCACAGTTTTCAGCACACACAGGAATACCCCCTCATCCTCCCTCCTCTTTCAAACAAAAAAATTCTCACCTTTTCGCAGCCCCCCAGTGAAAGTCGCGGTTCTCAAACACCCCAATTCGGGGGAAAAATAAAAATAAAGACTTGCCAAGATTCACTGTAAACAGATGACCTGGCCACTTTGCTTTTACAAGTGCCACCAGAAACGTTGCTCTTTTAGAGCGAATCCCTCAAAGCACCAGGCATGTCCCTAAAATACAACCAATCATTTTCCTAAGGGATTCTACAAAGAAGATGTCACTGTCACTCTTTGTCACAGGGCTCATCTCACAGCAATCCAGGATAACAGGGACAGGTGTAAGCAGGATAAGTAACTTGGATGCTACGGTTTGCTTTCGTAAACACTGGACTTTGAAAAACTTATTAAAAACCCCTTATTATTAAACTATTTCTTAAACAGCAAAGCAGCAAGGCAGGCCAAACATGAACAGAATAAACCCTGCAGCACTGTGCAGGAACAGGAGAGACTGGCAGAGAGAAGGAGGTGGTCAGTCTACAAGCCAGATAATTAACTGTGTATTTGAATGGTAGTTTGCAGGTGCACAAAGATGAATGAAAATGTCGCAACTGGAAATGAATTTAAAAAGAAATACCACCTAAAACCTAAACGGGCACCCAACGCAATGTGTTTATGCCTTTACCTATAAAGAGGCACTCACATATCTGTGCTGTATTCCTCTAAAGGCAATTATTAACTACCCTTTATGTCCTCAGTAAATAAAGGCCTTCATCAACTGATCTGTAAACTTTAAATGTTGTATCTTTAGTAAGAGTTTTTAGTATTTGATCAATAGCTTGGAAAAAGCATTTTACAAGTCCAAGTTTAATAGTATGGTGACAATTTGAATGTCAACTTCCGAAAGATTTTAAAAGGGGAATTGAAAAACAGATACTACTTTGCTCTTAGAGAGCATAAAATTAAGTATAATCAAATATAAACCAGTATGGGTTTTTTCCCCATAAGGAATAGTATGTAATATAGAAATTCCGCTTTGTAGAAGTTCTGTTGCACATCTGGCTTTGCTGTTGTGTTAAAATTTAGCAATCAAGGCGATTTGAGTATATTCCTCTGAATAAAAAGTATTTGAGGCCACTGACTTACTACTTGATACCAAGTTTCAAATCCAGAGTGTTCCAAGCCCTCTTCAAGTAACAAACAACTAGAACAGCAAGAACTCTACCTTGCATTTTGCTTTCAGAAAGAAAAAAAGTCTTTATAACAAAAAAGGTAAATTTACCCGATTATGAACTTCTGTCTGTGCTACCACTGTGCCAAGGAGCTGTATTCACAGGCCCAGAGCTCTTTGCCATGACACCACCCCAAACGACTGATAATCAAAGTAATCAGAGCAGAAGTAGAAATGTCACCTGTGAAGACAAGCTTGGTCTAATTAACTTCAGGTTCACTCTCTGCCTTCAAGTTCACACCGATAAATTTCTTCTTTCTTAAAAGTCTATATGAAATACAGAAGCGATGTAATAAACTTTTAAGCCAATATTCAAGCTTTTAAAATAGGAAATAAGGAAAACTAACACAGGACCAGATTATTGTTTTCAAAGAAAACAAATAGCCTGCAGCATTTAGGAAATGCTGATTTTCCGTCTTAGGAACAGCACATTAAACAGTTTGTGTATCATTTCCCATTAATACTCTATATTATATATGTTTGATATTTTTTCACACAAAAATTAAGTCCACTTTTCTGCATATGTTGGATTTTTCATTATTGTTACGGTGTCAGGGAAGCAGAGAACACGGTGCTCTGTCCCCACAGCAAGGCCAGCTAAGGGCAGGGAAGGTGCAGAGATGCCCCTGTTAAGCAAAGCCAGCACTGAATTATTTGAGGTTAATTAGTTGAACTGTTTGGGTAAGGAAGGTCCCAGGCTGCAGGAACCTGACTTCAGAAGCATTCCGTTAAGTAATCCTGACCGGATCTATTTTCCACATCTTTAAAATTCCACAGATGAGGTATTTCCCCATTTATTTTAAAAGCAACTATGAAGAAACTTTGCAGATACTAGTCTGTATTTTACACAAACTGAAAATAAAAGATTCTAAGTTTGTGATTTTACAGAAAAAGGAGTAAGTATAACTACATAAAAATTGACTTAGGAATTTTAATTTTAAACTTATTTGCATGCAAGAACATTTGTGTTGGTAGGTAGGCAATTGTGTTCTTTTTAATTTAATATATTTAAATAAATTTCTATGTACAAAAAAGTACTTGCATACCTTAAAAAACCCCTTTTTAATTCAAATTGACCAAGTCACAGACAATGCATAGGTAAATTAAGAGACACTGCTGTAACAGACTTCAAACCGAAGTGTGACAAAGAATAGCTGTAGGCTAGGTGAGTATAGGAAGTTTTATTTAAATCACATTTTCTTCCTTTTAAGACATAAACACCACTACAAGAGATCTTCACACCTCATTGCTGAGGGACAAAATTTCTAAATAGATGCCATTTTCCATTATTACGTTCTATACATCCAGCATTAACTAGGAAAAGCCTCCTGTATCTGAGAAAGCAGAAGGAAAAAAAAAAAAAACCAAAACAAAAAACAGAAAAACAAACCAACAAACCACCAGCAAACCAGCACTGTCACATCTGTGGAAACTGTAAGCGTATCCATTTACAGTGATGGTTCATCACTTTGGTACACAGCAGCTTTATGTAGGAAAAAAGGTTCACGTAACTTGGTTGCCTTGTTGTTTTCCTTTTTAATTTACAACGTATAATGGAAATAAATCTTTTATTTTCTCTTTGAAGTTATGAAGGACTCGTTTTCCAAAATAACTTCATCTTCCCATTGTTCAGTGAAGATGAATATGCTATTTTTGATCCTGTTTTCCTAATGGCTAGATTTTTGTATTCAATATTAAAGTTTAAAAAAAAATTCCTCAAGTTCTGATTTCTATAAAAAGAATCATAGAAGGCAAAAACATGTTAAAACAAATTACTTTTTAATGACCTCATGTTCTTGTCTTTGTAGGCTTTCATATCGGACTGGTCAAGATACGGCTAATTGCGACACATGCAGGAACAGTGCATGTATTATCTATAGGTAGGTTATAAATACTAATATTCCCACTTTTTCCTGAGTGAAAGTAATGATTTATTCACTAATGCAAGATAAATTGTTAGCCTTGATTTTTCAATTACAGAAAACCAGTTTAAAAACAAAACATAAATTTAACTTCACTAAATTAGTGAAATTCAACAGACACCTGTTTCTAAGTCTAAAATTTTCAGATCAAAAATAGATGATTATGGTCAGTAGTACTGCTGTAGCTCTTGCATGTGAAGTGTTACAAGGTGTGAGCTTCATTTTCACATTGCTAGAAATATTCAGGATTTTCTGTCCAACAAGTAAACATACTTCACAGTTATTTTTCTAGCAGTAACAACTAGACTTGGGAAGTAATTTTAAGAGAGAGGCTGTATAGCAAAGAGAACCAGATACAGATTCAACCCAGACAGTTTTATCAGTAAAATGACATTACTACGCAGGCTTTTATGTACTTTTACATTAGCGAAGAAGTTTTAAAACATGCATGGCAAATACGTCCTGCCTAACACAAACAGCACCACTAACTTCTTTGAATGAGACATTTGCAGTCTTCACGCAACACACAAGCGAAGACTTGCTGTACGTGTACAAAGAGCTCCTCTAGCAGACCTGCTGTGGTGTACGGTGCAGTAAGGCGAATACAGGGTTGCTCACTGCTGTCAAACACTAAAAATGACATGTTGCTTAAAGGTTTTGTTAAAGATTGTTTGTACCTGCTGTAATCTCTCCTCCAGAAGGCAAACACCTGGGGTTTGCTCACTAGAAACAGATCAGGTGCAAAAGGTAAAAGGATACTGCTTCTTCAAAGCAGAGGTTCCCCCTCCTAAAGTTTATCAACCAAGAGACTCATTTTGGCATGTATTATATTATAGTGAAGGAATAACAGACAGGCAGTGGGCATGACATGAAGCCATCATGAGTCTGATGATGTGTTCCATACTGACAACTTAATTGTCCTCCTCCATTAGAGTCTTAAAAAAACAACTGAATATTTTCATGCGTTGCAGGTGAGATGAAAACAAATGCATCTCAGTGTTAAGAGTATTTCAGAAAATCAGGCAATATAGCACAGATGAAAATGTATAAAGATGACTGTAATTACAGTGAAGATACGAACTAAAATGAAGGTACAAATGTTGGCTAGGTCTGAATAGCATAAGATTTCCCCCTTCACCCCTCAATTCTCTACTCAGTCTCTGATTTAGACAGAAGACCTGGAGCTATTTATACATCAGCTCCTAGCTACCTAGAAGTGAAGGAATAAAGGATAGAAAACTTGAACTCCATCTTTTCTACTAACCAGCTAACTAGAAAAGGGAATGAAGCTGTCCTGTACAGGGGAAGGCACCAAGTAATTTATTTACCCATCCTTTAGAGCAATGCTTAGAAGCAGATCAATAACCAAAGCCTACCACACCTCCCTTTTTCTGAGCTCACCCCTGTGCAATTTCTTGCTCAGGGCAGCCTGGGAAGGCACAATATAGCACATTTCTATCAGGGAAACTATTTTGTTTCATTAGCTAAGAAAATCCAATGGGAAATTTTTTTAAATCCTGATTTCTAGTCAGCAGATTTAAAGTTAAGGAACCTTCCAGTTTCTGCCTCTTACACTTACTGCAAATGAAATTACTCCAGAAAGGCAGATTTCAAGTGTTTCCCTACCGACAGACTAACAGTGCAGCAGGCAGGTCTAGCTCTTCAGTATTTCCCACCAGAATAGCCATTTGGACTGAAGCTATCAATGCTGGGCATTTGCCTAAAGCAATGTTTCCAGGGGAAGTTTTAGGAAAAATCAGCTCATCTTTTTAACAGATTAGGAGAATATATGCTGCAGGCAAGAAGTCTAAAACCAGAAGACAGTGCAGAACAGGGCAACTATGAGAAGACCGAATTACCAAGACAAGTAGCCAGAAGGGATAAGAAAGAAATTCACTGATAAAACTACCCCTAAGACAGACTGCCTTGTAGGAGCTTCTGCTCCTCCACAAGTCAAATACTCCAGTACTGAAACCTCTGAGAAGTGCAGCAATTCATTAATAAGGATGCTAAAGCTACTCTTAAATCTAGATGCAATGATACATGCCACACCTTTGCAAAGGGTTCGCATGACAAGTGCTGCATAGAATTATGTGGTTTCTCTTTAGAACAAAACACCTTTTAGGAACAGAAATTAAAACTCAGATTAAACCATTCAAGATGCACTGAAAACCTGGGTATCTTTGAGGGCACTGGACCCTGCAAGCTGTCAGTAAATGTCAGCGTCAGAGCAGCAGGATCATCCTGTCTGACCTACTGCATCTTCCACTGACTGCTTTTACAGCATGCTCCTGTTTTGGACCCTCCTCAGTCTTGAGCTCTTTCACCCAAGTAGTAGATAGGGGAGACTTAAGAAAAATATAAGCAACACCCTTATGGGACAAATCAATAATTTCAAGAGAAAACCTTAACTTTTCCATAACTGACGTTGTTGGTTTTTTTAAAATATGATTCAGTTTTGAACATAGTAACATTAAAAGATATTCAGAGCTCTTTCAAACCTTTAAACTGCAGTGAAACAGCATCTTAGAGGAACGATTAAGTTGCCCTACTGACTACCCAACTGCATCCTGTAATGTCAGCTATAGCACAGAAGAGATGCTAGAATGCAGAAACAAACAATGTAATTAAATACTTCCCCCTCATGATGACTTTTTAGAATATTAATATGATGTAGCACAAAAGCTGGAGATAGTGTAGAAGGTGACAAAACCCCCACTTTTGTACTTTAAGGGGGTTTTAGCTGCTTTTTGTATCAAAAATCCTGATACTGTTAGTAAACATTCTAAGAATAGGTTTTTGAGAATACAGTTGTTTTGCATATGAAATTTAATTTTTTTTTGCTAAGATTCCAAATCTATTTTTATATTATTTTGTCTTTATATTGAAAAAAATACATACTTCTTAGTATTAAAAGAAAAAAGGAAAAGCAGGTTACTTTCTCTTTTTTTTAATAAATAGGAAACTGATCAAACATTAAACACTATTAAAAAGGCAAGGTACCAAAAACTTAAAACTGCTCTAAACACCAATAGGAAAAGAAACACATCTAAATTTGATTCCCCATTTCCCTCAAAATTCTATTTATTTCTACTATGACAAATACATTCAAGAACTTGACAGAAATTCCAGACACAGGCATCACTAACACCTTCTTCCCTTGCAGGAGATGAGGCATGTTAACTGCATCCCCCTACTGCAGCACACATCAATTCGCTGCTTCCACTCCCAATTAAATACCTATTTAGCTGCCAGACTTTAGAGAGGGAAAGGCTTGAGTCATTACCCTGAAGGCTTCACCAGCCTCCGGTCACTCGGATTCTGGTAAAGCCAGGATCAGCTGTGCTGCATCTTACGGAGCTCTGGGCTCGAACACAGCAGAAAAACTTTTATTGGGCAACACCATCGCTCTAGGTTTTAAAGCCTGAGTATAAAGTCCCAGCTACATAGCAATAGTCTGAAACAGTCAGTAAGAAGTATTCAGCATCATGTCTTTATAGTAATTTCCGGACAGTATTTAAAATAGTAGTCAAAAAATGTGATTAAGTAGTAAAAATAAACAACCATTTTATTAAATGTTATTCTGTGTCAAATGGTAACCTATTCCATTAGTACCAATATCTCATAATCCAAGGTCACAAACCAGTTTCAAAATCGTCTTCTACAAACTAAAAGACAAATTTACAAACAAACAAACTTTTACATCTGTCTTTTCCAAACTAACGTAGATTCACCATTGAAATTTTTAAAGACAGAAGATAAGTTTTATTAGGGTATATTGTCAGGACGAAGCCAACTTAAATACTGAAATTAGCAAAATCTTGCTATTAAGAAGAAATTGCATTGATATGCACAAACCGTACCAATTCTAAACCACCCAAAAACCCACGTGGACTAAAATCTTCACAGCCTGTTTTATTCTGTAATTACCTTTTAGTGGAACTGCCCTTTCCACTCCTGTTTAAATTACCATCCCGTGTGAATTTTAATCCTTGAACAGGAATCTGTATGAGAAAATGAGTCTTCTGTTTAATATTTTGTGCATTATTCTTAAGCCTTTATCATTAATTATTTCCATGAAGGAGCATCTTGAAGAATTCATGCTAGACTTCCCTTTAGTCACAAAGGTCAGAAGTATTCAAGAGCTGTTACAAGGCTGCTTTAGCTTCAGAAGTAAACTTTTTACTAGATCAAATCACTAACCAATCTCTGCATAGGGAGAACAAACAAATTAACACTACACGATTGTAATTCTTTGGGGGAAAAATTACTCAAAGCTGTATCAACCATTGAATTGGCTACTTTTTCCTCCTTTGAAATTTTCAATTATGCTGGCTTTCAGTATTCAATTTTGTCTTTGGTATTGAAGTTATTCTACCGTGTACTCCAGCTATTCAACAGAAAATACATTATTAGAATCTACGAAATGTAACTCTTAATACAAAAGTAGCAAAGTAAACAGGTTAAAATCACGGTGATACAAGCTAACTAGGCAGCACAGAGCCCACATGAAAGTAGTTCACTTGTAAAGGTTAAATACAGTGATAATTATTAAAATTAGTAAATATGGCAATACAAAGTGAAAATGGGGCAAGTAGACATAAAACCCTAAGACAGCCTCAGTATAGCAAAATCAGGTAACTAAATGGTGAAAATACTAATTTTCATTATCTTTTTCTTTCCTACACACTAATTAGTTTACATCCTTTCTCATCTTATCTTTAGACTGTAAGATGCTTAGTAGTTAAAATGATCTTAATGGCCTGCTAACACTGACAATGCTTTGGATCCTAGACATTTGTGATTTTCAGGTTGAAATAGGAAATTTAACAGAGATTACTTAAAAGTGTATTAAGCTAATTTGAGTGATCAGTGCTTATCTGGATCCCGTTCTTCCAAGAGGTGGCATGCACTAATGCCATGTCATCCAATTAACGTGACCCAGAAGGAGACACTGTGATATTCTTGAATTCCTGCTTCGCCTAGCCTAATTAAATGTAAAGAGTTATGCCGCTCTACAAATGCTTGCAGGATTTGGGCCTTAACATTACAAACTAGGTAATAAAAAAAGTAAGCAGAAGGGGCGTCAACTGAAATGAGAAAGGCTCAGGTTGAGTAGAAGGAGAAACGTTTTTCCTTGAGGCAGAAAGCAGAGGGACAGGCTGCCCGGAGCTGTGCAGGCTTCGTCCTTGACGGTATCAAGAGACAAATGGACAAAGCCCCCAGCAACCCGGTCTTGAACCTGAGTTACTCTGATTTGGCAATCTTACAAGTAACAAAAATATCCAATCATTAGCATCTAATAGTCTTAAAATGATTCATGTTAATAATGTGACTGTGTTAGAGAAAGAAGAAAACCCATCCATATTTCTATGCCTGTTGCTAGATAACCTCCCACAGTCCATATGCTTAAAACCAAATGGTTATGACTCCTCAAAGTGTTTTCAATCGCTTATACAGCAACAAAATTAGAAAAAGTTCACTCTACTGCCAGCATGCAAAAAATAAACTCATTAACATATACTCTCAAAATCATTAAAAAACCATGAAGCCAAAGCCAGAAGATCCACCACACCAATCCCTAATCCACAGCGCTAGGACTGATAAAACGGGATTAGCCAGAAAGAAGCAGCGTGAGCGAGTCAGCCACCTCGTGCGCACGCCTCGAGGTCTCCAAGTTGCCCACCTTGGCTCTACGTCGCCGCCTTTATCCTACAGCGGGCCCTACGTACATACTTCTAACACCTCTTGAAAGCACTGCATTTCGCCCGCACGCGTCGTATAGCGTGTGCACGCCCAGGCGTACCGTGCCGCGCAAACCCCAAGGCACGCTGAGATCTTCTCGGGGCCCCCGAGGACGGCTGGAGGCCAAACGAACCCCGCGGTCAGTGCTCAGGTAGAAAAGCCAGGCGGTTTTTTACTCCTCTCCCCTAGGTTTCAGGCAGCAAGCACACAGTCCTTTACTGATGAGCAGCTATTCAATCTATTTTCTCTTTCTTTCCTGAGTATGATTCACATTCTGCCTAAAAAATAGTTTTGTTCCAAGTTTGTCCTGGGGTACTTGTTATTACAGTATCCGCATCTTCATTGTTTTCCAAACACAATAACTCCATTTCACAAATACAAAAAGCAAAGGCTGGGGGACACTAAGCCCAAAGCAAAACAAACACAGAAACCCCACAGAGGTTTCCACTGACTTCGATTCCAAAATTAACAAACATGTATAAAAATAATTTTCAAGGCAGCATTCAACCGCCCCACTGTTACCCTCCACCTTTTTGCAACACTTTGCCTCATTTGCTCTAAACCCAACTTCCATAGCACGTCAGCGGGCCTTCCTAGAGACAAAATTAGATCATGGTTCACGTTTCATCTAGGCTCCTCAGTCAGTTTAGCGCACGTCCATGCTGTGCAACAAACACCACCAGGAGCTGGGAAATGGGAAACGAAGGAAGAAAAAATAAAATAAAAAAAAAAAAAATCTCATTTTGGGTTCTCTTTGCACTGGTATCAGTCCCTAGCAGAAAACAAGATGACAGAAAAAGCAGGCTCAGGGTCCTCTGCTCTGGGGCTCAGCCAAGCACAGTCAAACCTAAGCTACAGCTGCAATTGCAAAGAGATTTTTGATCAGTCCTGGACTAAACCTGTCTCACTGTGAAGGAATTTCAGAGATTTTAATTACAAAGTTCTCACTTGCGTTTAATGAGCACATCAAAATAAAATTCTCGAAGGTCTGTTATTTGATTTTATTTGGCCAAATTTTCACAGGAATGGCATCTGTGCACTGATACACAGGCAACTGCCCTAAAACGTAAAGTTTCTGTTGTAAATCTTTTCAGTATATAGTGGGTTTGGGGAGAAAAAACAGAAAACCAGCATATTTATCACAGAAAAAAATTTTACTGCTCATAGTTGTTCACAAAAACAGCGTGTCTATTTGCACTGGAGTTTCATGCACAGCAAAAAATTTGAGACAGGCACTGAACGTGGAGAAACTCCAACCCAACATTCCAAATCTGGCAATATTGTAGGTAAGTGAACCTTTAGTATGTCCTAAAAAAGATGTGTCAGGCAAATGGTTGTGATAACAGCATTATATAATATTTAGATTCATCTCTTGTTTTTGTAGGGCTTATTCACAATTATCAGTCTGTTGAAAAATATTATTATTTCATCTAAGGGAAAACACTTCCGAAGCCAATAATTATAATCTCCATCATGCATAATGCTAGAAGAACATACAGTCCTCACTAATTAAGTTTATGGAGTTATGGGGAGGCTTGAAGAAGAGACAAAACAAGACGGAGTTTGAAAGTGAAAAGAGCCACATGGCATAGAGAATATTTCAAGAAAAGGTCATTTTGAGAGGAAACCTATAGATACACAGGATACAAAAATAGCACCAAGCAAAACAAAATTGTCAGAGCTGTGACAGGTGACAAAATCAAGTTCATGAATGCAAGAATTTGAAAGCTAGAGGAACAGTCTGTAGAGAGCATCTCCAGCTCTATAACAAAAATATAAAGAAGTCATACAAATATATAACACTAGCTGAATTTAATAGTATTTCATATCTTCGACATAAAGACCAAAAATAAAGTCAGCTATAGCTAATTTAGAAAGATACGGGAAAAATTACAGAATAAGTTTTTTGTCTTGTTACTGCAACACAAACAGGTATACACTGAAATCCAAGTTTGCAAGCAAACAAATTGTGTGCCTGAAAGGACCGGTTACATTAAAAACCCTACAAAGCTATATAAATTGATCTTGATAAAGAACAATCAATTATTCTGCAAAATTTACAGTTATAAATGCTGAAATAATATGAATGTGTTCATTAATCATCTTTATACTCTTCAGAAGTAAAATATTTCATTTTGATGTAAATAGCTGAAAGACAGTCTGAACTGTGCTGCAAATGGTTTTATGCAGTAGAAAATGATAATAACATGGGTTTGTTAGGGGTTTTTTTCAGAATTTATACTGAGAAACAAACCAACTATAATATATACCAAATTCTGCACAGATTTGCATGCCACTTTAAATGAGATTTAGAGAGCTCTTGGAGAAGAATCTATTTCATGACGAGATTCCCTCCCTGTATTACTGAAAGCATTTATGTGGTAGGGCATTCACAATCAACCGATATCCCAATCTTACCACAAAATTAATGCCGCACTTATCTAAACAACTGCTTTTTGCTAGCTGAACTACAAACAGGAATGTGTTATCAAGTTGACGATGACATTGTTCTTTCATTAACAAGGACGGATATTAGATTAATCAGTAGGCTTGCAGTGTGCTTCTGCACTAACAGGATACCCAACACAGCTGTATGCTGAAAATTCAGTATTCATAGGTGTAGTTCTAGCATATAGCTGAAATTTTAAAAATTATCTTCTTTGATTTGGAATGTCTTTTTACTGCTTAAGAACATGGAGGTGGGGAAGATGTTTTTTAATTTGAACTCTTACCAAATGTATTTCTCTCTCCTCCACTATCAGAAAGTTCATCCAAATCACTGAAATGCTCACGCTTTTGTTCAGAACATATTTAACAGTTAAACTAGGCACCAAACTAGGCACAGCCAGATGCAAAAAAAGACCTTACACCCTTCCCACACCCCTTTTTAGGGCTTCACTGGAAGCCCTTATAGGCAGACTCTTCAGCTCTTCAAAAAACCAAAGCACAAAAATATCCCAAACTTCTCTTAGCATCTTTGATTCCCTCTCCCCCGCCCTAAGAGGAAAATAAAATCCAGCTAAATCAGCAGATGGTATTACATGTGCTCGATTTGCAAAGGCTGTGGCACTGAAGTCCACCAGAACTTCCCATAACTTCTGTTATTCCAGCTTACTCGGAGAATTTCCTCTGAAATGACTTCAGGTGTTCTGTAGTGTATGCTTGCACGCATTCAAGGTGGGGTGCCACTCGCCGTAAGCTAGACAGGGGTAGTAGTAACAAAAGTTTAAAAATCTCTTTTTAGATGAGCTACGGTGGGAGCGCGAGGCCTGAAAAAGTAGACCTAACTTCTCTAGTGGTTTATGCCAAACAAACAATAGCAGAAATAACACAGAAAACATATTTAATACTTAGAAGTGAACTGATGTCCAGGAACAATAACCTCATATTTATGGAACACTGAAGTAGCAAAGGTAGTCAGCACGAATCCCAAGAAACCTCAGTGGAAGACGTGAAAAGGCAATCTCTCAAGTGCCCCAACAGATGCATTCACACACAATCTTCACCTCAATCGTAAACTGTTAGGTTTAAAATATCAAGCAAAAGGTAGGGAAGAAATAAGTTAACCGCAGTGTCTAAACCCTTTTCACTTTACCCTGTCTCCTAAGTTCATCCTTTGATATGCCGGTGCCACACTGCAGTGTGATGCACAAGACAGGACGAACAGTCTCGGTGCAGAACTTGGCCACAAGCTGCTGTACAAACGCAACTGAAACCATGACGTTTCAGGGTATTTGTAAGTGGCCTAGATTCGGTTTCGAGTTATCAGACAGAATTAACCTTTTCCTGAAGTTTATAATGTGGTTCCTTTGTTTTATAAGGTAAACTTGAAACGAGCTGTAGCACACACTATTGAAATAAGGGTTGTCATTTCATCTTTGTTATGTTTCTTAATTGCTGGCAGGATTTTGTAGCCGACTGTTTAGAATTCAGGAGATGTACTTTAGAGCTTCAGTATATTTTTTGAATGCAAGCTTACATTTAAATGAGTGTTTCCCTTATTTCTATTAAATTTCAGTAGCAATGGAACAAGCAAGTACACACTAGCTACTACTGAAAGAGGTTCTTTCCACTTTACCAATTTTACCTAAAGATACGGTCAGCTAAGTAAATGGATCTACATCACGAGATGTTTGTCTCACCAGTCATTTACAGGGGGGGCCAAGTAGATTTTATGTTGTTATCCTCATTACAGGGCTAAGTTTAGATGCTGCCAGCATATGCTAAAAGGTTGCACTGTAAAAGAGAACTGTTTTTTAATTTATTTATTTTTTCCACATGTATATGAGTATATACATAGGACAGTAGTTTGGTGAAACTAACCTAACTCATGGTAAAACTTGCAAGAAACAGCTAAGGTAAAGAAATTGCCATGACAGCCTGGTTGCTTATGGCCAACCCATCAGCTTTTCTCAAAAGCACAAGGATGCAGGTGCCCGGCTGCCACCCAAACCTCCCAGACCACGCGGGCAGGAGGGAGAACTGAGCCTGGGAGCCCTCTGAAAGAGCATTCCTCTACAGAGATGAGGGAAAAAGTAGTATTTCTAGTTTTCAATCACATCACAGCACTTCTACCATAATCCTCAAGGCCCTCCTAAACAGCAGGAAGAAGTTTGCACAATCCCATTCCTATTTCTCTTTTGCAATATGTCCTTTTTTTGACCTTCCTGCCCCGCCCCCCCCTTCACTTTTGGTGTAAGAAATGTGGAGGTCTGATTTAAACATTTATTTTGTATTTGAATTTCATAAATTATTGGTGTCATTGTATATTGGTGTCAGACATCTGCTTAATTGAAATCTTTCTCTCATCATAATTAGTAACTAATTCCTTTTTTCTTCCCATTTTTAGCGTGGAATTGGATTTTAAACAGCAAGAAGATAAACTACAGCCAGTTTTGAGAAAACTTCATCCTATTGAGGAAACTCAGGTTGCACCTTTGCCTTATTCTCAGGAGAGCTACTCCTCCACTCCCAAGCAAAAATCCAAAACTGAATCAAAAAAGCATGGAAGATGGAAACTCTGGTTCCTTTAACCCAAGTCCATTACATGTGGAGTTCAAGGCCTTCTTTGAAAAATATCTGGAGTTCTATCAATCATCTATAATGGGATCTTGGTAGACTGCTCAGTGTTACCGGCCAATGTAGTTCTGACCATTCTGGCAGCGTTCAGTTCTCACCGTATGTACCAAAAAGGCCTTTGTACCTATAAACTAATGTCCAGAAGCAAGGCGTTAGATAATACCTTGCCAACTTTTATTTGCAGTTCACCAATGTGGGATGTAAAACCTGAATTGAAATTTGTACAAAGATGGAAAGTAAAACTATTCCCCCTACCCCACCCCCCCTTAGATCTGAAAGCGTCACATTCTAACCTGTTAAATTGTAGGCTGTCATCCTGTACACAGCTAAATATCACTATTGTTTTAAAGCCTTTGGGGGGTTTGGTTTATTGTCTTTAAACAACAACGAGGGGAAAAAAAAAAGCAAGCAAGCCTTATGTTTGCAATGGTCTTCAGTTTTACAAATCCATGTTGATCGGGGAGTGCAGTTTTCAGCACACATATCCTGGACAAAGCACAATTTTTCATGTGGTCCAAGACCAAGAATAATCTCTAAGATGTGACTATATGTATATTTGCCTTCATGCAATGTAGACTTCAACCAAGCTATCAAATTTCGACACCGCACCATGATTTCTAATTTAGCTGTGTCCTCATCACCAGACGAACAAGTTTGCTGCTCATCTCCAACGGGTGAGTGGCTAGAAACCTCCCAAAGTCAGGACAAGCCTTTAACCACATCAAGCTGACAGGGTCAAGGCTACGGGACAATCATCTGTCCTAGATCTCACTTTTAGTCTTTTGGTACCCAAAAGGTCTAAATGACACATTCTGGCACAGAAAAAAACCCAACCCCACAAACAGAACAATCAAAAGCTCTACGGATTGTTGACATTTGCCATAATTTAGTATCTTTTTGTAAAGCAGTCTTTGGAAAACCTCTACACTATTGCAGAAGGCACCAGAAAATTTATAGTATGCATCACGCTTTGAAACCTGTTTGGAAGGAGCAGTAATTTTAAATGCTATTTATTTACTAAGCTTCTTGATGGGTTTCTCAACTTATTATAATTTATATCTCAGTCTATTAATTGTACTTGCTAACCAACACACTTAGGGAAGAGATGTGAAACAATTTTTTCCTAGTTTTTTGTTGTGGTTTTTTTTTTTTTTTTAAATGACACTTAAAATTCTGCTCTGAATTATGAACTGCAACTTTTTCCTTTAAGTATTTGCTACTGTCATTAAACTTGCATCTAGAATGACCGTTTGTGGAAAAATTTCTCATGCTAGAACTGGCCAAGGAGTGGGAATCTTGTTGTCTTCTTTTTTTTAAGGATTTAAGATAATTTGAGTCATACCGTGTCATGTGACAAACTGGTTTACTAAGAATTGGTTTTGAAATGGCATACCCTGCAGCATCAGTAAGATACAAATTCTTCAGTCTTTAGGTGGAAGAAGTGTAAACATTAGCAGAAGAGTTTGCACATACTAAAAAATTTGAAGTGTTTTCGTTTACACTATTTTTCCTCTTAGCTCAGCATCACATCCATTACTGCAAGAAAACTTGAGGAAAATAACTTACTTTTATCCCCCCAAAGCAAAGAGCAAGAAAAGGAAGTTAAAATGGGAACAGAAATGCAGAAGATGTCTATGTCCAGCTCAAAATTAATTTCAGCATGCTTTAATGGAAAAAAGTCACCTTTGCAGTAAACCTTCCAAGAGGGCTACGAGTTCTTGTACATAAGCAAACAATACCCTGAAATACTTCTGTGAAAGGCGAAGAATTAGAAAAGGTGATCCTGTATACCAGGAAGGAAGTGCAATTGTTTCATGTGGAAAAAATGTGTTTCATGTATTTTATGTTGGTTTTAATTGAAAAATATAAAACTGTTTACAAGACAGCCCACCCAACATGTTTTAGAAACCCAAATACTTCCAAACAAGAAAATACTTTTTTTTTTCCTAACCAGAAAGAAATATCAAATACAGACATACCAAGAAAAATACAACAGTATTCAGCATTATTTTAAAATAGTGTTAATAATTAACTCATCCATGCTAACATGCCTAGTGTTTGGGGGTTTTTTAAAAGAAATTAAATCAAGCATCTCTCAATGGCAATCAATTACAAATCATTAGTGTCACCGAATCAGTAGCTTTTCCCATAAACCTGTTCCAAACGTTCTTGTGTGCAGGGACTCTGACACAAAACTGAACTGTTTTTATGTGCGGTTACTGACTCATACAGAGACCAGTCTTCTGTAATCATTTGAAATGATAGAGGAAAATTCACTGGTGAAACATATAAGAGCTAAAAGTGAAAGTTCTCACGGCGTGTTCTGTACATGTCCAGGCTATTTTCTTAAGAAGTTGCAAATTTTTAATTTTTTACATTTTTTTAAAACTGGAAAAGCTAACATACATATAGTCTTGCTTAAAATTACATATCGTGTTATATCGTACCATACAATGTAATTTGTAATAAAATGTTTTTGCAAGTGTGTAAAATGTATCATATTGTATTACATTTAGAATCACTCAGGCTCAGGTTAGATAGACACTGAGAGAAAAACCTAATTCTTTAGAGCTTTTAGTTAAATGTGACTGACAAAGCTATTTTCACCCTAATGTAGAAGATCTTATAAAATGCAGGTATGAGGATAATAACAAAGAAAATGCATCTTTACTTTCAATGTGGCACATAACGTAGCTTTGCTGAATTCACTCTGACAATACCATGCACTTTCATACACTAATTTGCTATATGCACTTCTCCCATATCATGCTTAAAAATACTTTTTAGTCAATAAATACTGCAGTGATTTTATATTACTTGCTATTTTCTGAGTCCGTATAATTTCCATTAAGCAACAGTTACATTCTTTGTTTTAGAACTATTAGGAAACACTATTCATGAGAGTATCACTTGTTTTCTTAAAGAAAAAAGTCACTGTAAAAATAGTTTAAAAATCAGGATAAACTGAAAAAAAAATCATTATTAAAACTGAAAAATCCTACCATTGGTACAAAGTGTTTGCTTTTTTTTGCTTAAGATGCAAAACCACTGTCGATGCCTTTAATGTCACTCTACGTTTTAAAGGTTAATTATTTTTTCTAAATCAAATAGGTTAATTTTTCGTGAACACTTTCAAATCAAGTACGCTGTTAGATTATACCATTTCTTTAGCATCTGTGTAATAGCACGAATTATATATTACTACTGGAATTTGTTAACTGGATTGCCACTAAAAATATAACTGCTATACCAACACAATTCTGTTCTAGTAGAATGAAACAGACTGCATGGAAAGATTTTTAGTATTATTTCAGCATCCATAAAATACAACTGTGGCTTATTAAAATAATTGGAGTGCTAGAAATTTGCTGTCAATTTGTTTAGGTGAATGCAGTTTGTCCCAATAAACATTGCTAGGACATACTCCATACCCATTCGCTGCATCAGTGATACTACATTTTACAACATAAAAAAGCTCAGTATTAGTGATGGAACAAAATCATGCCCATCATTCAAACACCACTTCAGTTTTTCTGAATTTATTTTGCAGTACGTAATTTCAAATGTTTTTGAAAGATAAGACGACATGCAATTCAATAAAACAAAGTATAATTTTTTACATGGTAGAAGTCCGGTGAAGAAAATAAAGCTTTCTCCCCAACATTTTGGAACCCATTAATCCTAACTTGACAGATTTTAAGGCACAGAAAGATGATTTACATCTAGCTTCAACTCCTAAATCACTTTTAGCCCCAGAGCTCTCTCCTGTGACCCTCAATAACTCATATCTTACTTAGACTTAGACTCATATTTTACTGCCTTCCAGAAGGACATCCTGCCTTGAAGATGCCAAGAGATGGAGAATCCACCACTGTCTTTGATTGATCGATCATTCCAGCGTTCACTTCCCACACCAGTGCATATCCTCTGCTCTACTTTAGAATTCTCACTCTCCAGTGCCGTCACCAGCTCCTCCTCTTTCCTTTGACACGTGTCGTCTTCACCCTACATAGATTCTCCTACACTATCACCGAGGGGCACCTCTAAATCTTCTTTGTTAACCTCAGACGGCTTTCACATCTCGCACCACAAATCACTGACTCTCTCCACTTTCTGGCCATTTCTGCAGCATTTCTCTTTTGGTTTCACCACATCCTTGTTCTAAAGTATGGGGGGGGGAAGTGACATGGGAAACACTCCACTCAACAGCGAAGTCATAAAAGTCCTCTTCTGTCCACTGCCTCCTAGTCACACATCCCAGGAGAATCTAAAATAGCATTTTTTCCCCGATCACAGCAGGTGTTCACACTGACTTTGTTCACTATATTTCAGAGCCACTGCTCTTAAGGACAGAGTCTCTTGGGAGTACAGCCACTTCCTATACTCTTTGCTCTTATATCTGTGAGCTAGATTTTTTTCTGTATCACAATGAATTTGATTTCTTCCACCATATAAAGGAATCAAGCTTGTCTATTTCACAGATGATCATCGCACAGTTGCACAAATCTGCCAACTGAAGTATCTTCCAAAAATTGTACACAGAGGGATCCAAAAACCCCATCTGGATGTCCTTTCTGAAATTAAAGAGTTCAGCAACCAGCTTGTTTTTCTTGGCTTTCTAAATGAGAAACATACCAAGCGGCTGACCACAAGGAAGTGGGGAGTAGTCATGATTTCATTTTGGACCTACCATCATGGCCAGTCAATTCAGATTTACCGAAGGAGGCCAATACGCTGACTCGCATGGAACACAACATTGTTCAAAAGTTACCAGGCAAGGAAAGAGATGGTTTAAAATTATCCTTCAAAAAAGACAAGGAAGCGTGCTCAATTTACTTTTTTTTTTTTTCAGATAACATGTTCTTCAGTATGAAAGATTTTGTGGTCTTGTTATAGGTGACTTCATACTGCATCACAAGCAGGACTAGCTCTAGGCACATGCAGGAGCAGCCCAAAGCAGCTAACTTCTGTGAGCAGCAATGAACCCCGACCTTGCATCAGACAACTCGGCACCCACAGGCTGCAGCTAGTTCTTACCTTCACTACAATAACACACACAGAACCTTCTACTCAGTCAGCAAACAGACCAAGTAAAAATCACCATGAGATTTCCAGAGGAAAAAGTAGCCCAAAATAATGAGAATTAAAATGGTGACAAGACTTTTTTACTGCATGTTAAAAAGTCGTTTGATATGGCCGGCTGGAAACTAATGCTAATTTCCAAGTATATAAATTCACTGCTTTCACTGAAACAACCTAAGTGGCCAGACTGTGCTTAATCTTATTTAATACAGACACCAGTGAAACTGAGGGTTTGGGTTGTTTTTTTTTTTACAAGTTCTGGAGGCTAGAAGAAAGTGTGCAGTGTCACAAATGTTAACTTCAATTCATCTTGCTACCAACTTCCACAAAAATTATGGTCAAATCAGATTTTAATCTATCACTTATACTCTGTTTTATTTATTGTCTAGTTTTTCTTCTTACAATTTGTCTGTCTTATTTCGAGATAATTCTCTTTGGAAGGTATATGATAAAAATAGCTTATGATTTTTATCTAGAAACTCACACATTTAAGGAAGCAAAAATACAAAAAAAAAAAAAAAAGCTGTGCAAAGTCAAAAGAGACTATTGGAGAATCTTTTCCAGTCTGTTCCACACTGTAGATAAGGCACCTCCTGTAATTAAACACAGTTAACTGGCAATTTAAGGTTTAACAGACAGAAACTTTGCCACAGATGCAAGATGCAGCCTTGAAGAATACTGAAGACCAAAGAAACGTTAAAAGGTCATATCCAATATCTCCGATATTTAGATGGAGACATGGCAGGCATCAGGTAAGAGTTACCAAAATCTTTTCTTATTTTCTGGATTAAGGTGGAGTGTTTGTACCACAGTGAAACAAATACATCTAAACAGATTACTGTGCTGGTCCCGCCATCGCTGTAGGCTGCAGGCTGGTCCCTTGCCTTACCCTGAATGTCAGGGTTTTGGTCACGTAGACAGTACAACTCATCCATCTTTTGTCAATGTTTTTCCAAAGGAAACTGACCCAGTAACAGTCATTCAGTATCAGACATACAGAACCCTATCCATAGGTTATAACGTACAGAAAGTAATTTGAATTATTTACGGTATCTTTAATAGCCTCTAAACGCATATCCTCCTGAAACAGTAAATTTAGTGTCTTACGTTCCCATTACATTAGCACATCTAGCAACCTCACTTTCTAGTGAAGATTTTTGTTCACTAATGTAAAATCACATTATGTTTAAGCATTCCACCTCCGCCACCTCTGTTCCAAGATAACTGCATTTTCACTTGACCACTTAAATTCTTTACAATCCTCTGCTGATCACGTAGAACTCCGGCCTCTCAGAAACACCAGCTCTCACTGACTTATCATACAGTCAAAAACAACGCGTGTAAGTTGTGCAAGCCTCAACGCAGAAGGGTATACAAAGAATATTATTAAAATGTAAATTGAAACAATTTCTACAAAACAATTGTCTTTGATGTTTACCCCTATAGATCCCAAAGTTCATGCATCCCAAATGCCGCAGTAGTTCCACCACAGTGATTAGACCAGAGGTTTATAAAGAATGTGAAATTAAACGAACTTGATTGACACTGCAAGGGGATTATGAATCTATGTTTCTGTATTGCTACAGAAGTCTTGTCTCCGACAAGAAGGACTGCGTCTTCCATTTGTTTGAGCTACTCAAAGCAGGATCCTCAGAGGAACGCTTCCAGAATGAAGCTAACAGCTGATAAATCTTAATGGATATATAGTTCACATCTACAGGAGTAAATGCCAGTTTCTCAGTATTTTTGATGCAAGGTATTTTTTTTATATTTCAAGTGTATTATGCAACATTAGGTTTTGGATGAAGATGACACAGCTAAGTATTTCTTCAAGGTGAAAACATGCCAGCTTTAGTACACCAATATATCTATCTTTGTATAAGAAACAAATTGCTATGTTCTGTAGTTTACTTCATTTGAAAAAGTTCTTGTTACTTAAACTATGCCTCTATAAGATCCTTTATTTTTAAAATTCCTTCCTTCTACTCATCCTTTATGGTTAATCCTCTAATATAAGTTCCAGGTAAAACCATACTAGTATTGACAAAAGAAAAGTTAATACATAATTTCAACCTGATTCTGATCCAAGAGAAGTCAGGTTATGCTTGCTAATTATCACTTGCATTTTACTCTTCCTACTTTGCTGATGCCACAAAAATGAATTATTACTGGTTGATTACAGGAGCATGCTTTCCACCACAGACTACATTTTAAGATAGGAGTAAGTACTCCTTGAAAATAGCCCATCCTATTAATACTCATTACATAATGATAGTGTGAGGATAGAGTGATTTCAAGCTGTATTCATGATCACTATGGATATTTTTAATACAACTGTACTTAGTTAAAATATATACAGGAGAAGTGTTCAAATATAATTTGATAAACGCAAAAGGAATAATTAACATTTTAAAATATCGACTAAATCATGTTCATCAAAATAATAATTAATTCACATCCTAATTATAACTGAAGAAGTTTCCTGTATATATGTCTTGCAAGACTACACCTTCTGTGCAACTGAGAAGTTTTGTACCCTTGTACAGAAAGATATTAAGACATCTATTCTGCATATTATTAATAATTTCTGTGGTAACACACAAAGTAACAATAACATATAAACACATCCCAGCACTAGAATATTCTGTAAGAATGATCTTTACTTATAACCATTTCTTGCTCCGACAATGGATCTGGTGATCCATTATCACTTTCTTACAACAAAAACTACTGTAGCAAATCAAAGTGATAAAAGACAAAAAAAAAAAAACTTAGCGGATGACGCACTGAAGACAAAACTAAAATTGCAATGTGTTTGCCAACACAAGCACCACCATATGCCAAGTAAATGGGACAGCAGTAGATAAGTAAGATGAGCTGAGGACAGACAGACAGCCTTCTCGTAAAAAGTCAAATATCACTGTGTGCAATTACAGAGAGAATAAAATTGGAAAAGAAAGGGGACAGCAAAAAAAGAAAGTGCTAATGGACTCAGATCTATCTGGCTAACAAATAAAGTTTTTTTTAAGAAAGAAATCAGTGTATCGAACCAAATGAACCAAATTAACGTAGAATAGGACAGCTACTCAGACCGATAAGAAATCTGGTCCACTTTGACCAGTTTGCTACTATTATCAGTTGCCACATGCAGACACCTAAAGAACAATATAAGGTAAAGGCAAACACACAGTGAGACTCCCAAAACCACAATAAGATCTATCCCCAATTTAGGTATCAATAGGCCTCACTTTTTTTTTTTTTTTTTTCCATTATTTAGACCAATATTAATGATACAGTTGAAAAATTGAAGTCTCAGGCTTCACAGTCACAGTGCTATGCCACTGAAGTGGAACACGGTAACTTGCAGCTACTTCATCAGTCCTTCCTCTAGGTTTTCAAAATGTAATAATTTGGGGCTCTATTCTTCAATCATTTGAATACTGCCATCATCTTGGTTATCTCAGTTGTTGTCAAAAAAACACAAGTAAATACTTGTAGAGTCAAATGATTGCTAATGTAGTAACAGGCATGCAAGTCTTTCATTTCCACACTTTTCAGCTGGCTAATTACAAATAATACATCGTTTTGGTTAACACAGACCTCTAAAATCTGGCTAATCACCTGGCCACCGATATCTTTCCAGTATCTTTTCTCCCCTTGTGTAAACCACACAAAAATTACAAGCCAATGTTTTACAGCATACTGAACACAAAGACAGTTGCAGAAGCTTTTGATTGCTTTGGGTCACCTGGGATTGAAATCCTATTACAGTCAGGTTCAAAAAGATGTGACAGAGGTATTTAAGTTTACATCAAGAGACACTTACAATGAGCTCTGAATCACGTCCCATGGAAATGACTGTTCTGTTTACTGTCCTCAGTAGCTTTTCCATGATTATCTGGACATGTCGTTGTGTTGGCCCCTAAGGAAAAAGAATAAATTAGTGGTAACTAGATACAACAGACACCAATACATTTGAACTATTTACGCTTGCCTTTAAATCTGCCCATCTTGTGAAAGTTAAATAAAACATCACTCACTGCTGCTGATCAAAAGCAGAAAATTAGTATCCCATTTTAACAAACACCATGCAAAGTCTATTTTATTAATACATGTTACTGATAAATTAACATGTACCATTACAATTATTTAAATGAACAGCAAGTCCCTGGAAATATAACGAAGCCTATGACATTTAGTTACCTAATAATTTTATTTTCCCAAGTCATTTTTCCAACATCAAAAGCCCACAGGCATTACCAAATCTGGGGGGCTATTGTGCAACAGCTCAATTAAAAGAAACAGCAAAGCAAAGCAAAACTTTGGTTATGGAGCTGCGATTTCAGTCAATTGTTTCAAATTAATATTTCTGTATTTGAATTAATCTGCCACTATTTTTGAAAGAGTTGAAAATGAAGTACTTAGTGCAACCAGCTTTTAAGAACATGTTCAGAAACCTCATGCAGAATGGTGGCTACAGGAGCTGAAGCCAAAAACACGTAACAAGGAGAAAGAAACAGATGAGCTTTGCTCCCATCTTTTACTTTATAAACAGGCTTCTTCATAGTTTTCACTAGCCTGAAGGAGAAGACTTCAAAAGTGGTCTGTGAGATGGAAAGAGGAAACAATTCTATAGCCAACATTTGCAAGCGTTTTTGCAGATAATTATGTAAATAAAGCAGCATCTTTGTGTTGCTTCTTGACCATCAAACAAACATTCTGATGAACCATTTTCTTTCTTGCCCTTGGATCCGTATAATAACTCACATCTTATCATTGCATTATGTTTAATTACCAAAGGCAGACTTGCATATACAAAATATGAATTTGCATATTTGAAGAACGAGCTATGATCAGTACGTATATACACAGCTACCGCTCCAGTATAGACTTTTCTTCCTGCTGCTGACAGACCTGTCTTTAGGATAAACCTTACAATTCTGGTACCAAGAGCATCTGCATGGAAGAATGCATCTATCTCTGCACCCTGCTCCTCTCCACCCTTCAGCTCTCCCTCCTTTCTCTCCCGTGAGTTCTCCCCAAGATTTTCCTCCTCTTTGCGTTCCTGGCACTTGCGCTGCTCCTGCCCGTTCTTCAGTTTTACTTGACACAGCTCCTCACTCACAGCGTTTCCTTCCATTCCCCGTCCCCTTCTCCATCTCCCTGCCCCACCAGCAAACGGGTATCTATTTTCTGCAGCCCCCTCGCAGCCGGTCGCTAACCGACAGCGGCGCGGGGCAGCTCTCGGCTCTGCTCCTGCCATTCCCGCAGCCCCACTCCAGCTGGGCTCAGCCCAGGAGATGGCGGAGCCGTGAGCAAGTCGCTACCACGGGGAGAAAGGCAGCCAACAAAGAGTGGCAGGAGGGAGCCAAGCTGTCAAAAACAAGCTCCTTTTTTAAAATAACCCACTTTCTGAAGCAGTCACACAGAACTACTTTAAAAAAGAAACAATATCAGGAGCCCAAAAAACGTAGTTAAATAAGATGCTAGATACAATGTGAGAGTAGCTGACCCCTGAGGTCCTTTCCAACTAAATTAGTGTATGATTCTGCACAGGACTGAAGGTTCAGGCAGCAGTCTCATCAGCCCAAGCTTCTTTAAGAGAGCACCAAATCATTACAGCTCTCTGGCAAAGCACTAATATTTGCATATTTGTGTGAAGTCATGAAAAGACAAAAAAGGGACTATTATGCAAGATACACATCTGCATACCAGCCCAGGGCACTGCACAGGTTCTCATGCGCAACCGTCTCATACGTGCGCATTCTGAATGGATAAGACAACTACACCAGTTATAATATTTATGCAGAAGCCGCCACTTTCCAGTTCAGATTATCTCTTACCGAGGTGGAGAATTCCACTAGCTAACTTGAAATGGCACTTCAAAAAGCTAAACAAGTTTACTTTGTTGGCAAAAGTATATGTTCGTGTGTGGGTACATGCGTGTGTACACCCACCCCCTCCTTCAGACTGGCCTAGGCAGGCCAGTATCAATACAACTCAAATGTGCATTTCCCAAAATGCTCATGGGGAAAATAAAAAGCCAAACCAAACCAAACATTTTCCACCTGGCAGAGGCTAGACACCATGTAAGAGACAGGTTGAAGTCCTAAGAATATCTGTTTACTCACTATCTAACCAATGTCTGGAAAAGTGTTATTGAGTAACAGTGCTGTATTGGATGTGCCTCAGGAACAGTAAGAAACATCCTGAGACGTCACACAACACATCCTCATCACTGCACACCTAAAAAGAACACTTAATAGAGACTGGTTGGGTGGGGGGAAAGAAAAACTAAGCCATCAGGAGTTACCTGCTTAATTCATTCTACTAAGATCCATTTCTTTTAAGTGCTAATCATCACAGAACCGTACGATACTAACCACGTCTTTCTTGTAAAGCACTTCCAGGATGTTACTCAGCAACTGGCAACAAGCCTCCAAATCTTCTTGTCTTTCCAAGTGATACTTCAGCTGATCTGTCATTGTTGGCAGCAAGATTTCCCTGCAGTCTGCACACAAAACATAAGGTTACATACACAGCTTTAAATAACTTCATAGCACTGCCTAAATAGCCAATCTGCTTCAGTGCTTACGTTAAGATTAAAAAAATAAAATCAGGAAAAAGAAGGTAAGTCCAGATTTCCAGTCACCTGCTTTTCAACCCAAAATATAAAAACCTGAAAAGGTTACAAGCAAGTGAAAATGAAGTCATTAGGTTAAGAATGCTTGGACAAGCACTACCCTCCCACCTGCGCCGCCCCTGGCCCCAGTTCAGCAAAGTACTTGAGTGGTCTCACTGATGTTAACTGTCTCTACTTAAAAAAATTGATTAACTGGACCTATCCAGAACCATCACAAGCATTATGTACATGCTTAGCTTCATGCCTGCTTGACTGGTTGAGTGTTGGCAAGGTGTATTAAACTTCCTTTACCTTACCTGTACTGGTTACCAGTGCAGCATAGCCTAACCATACAAACACGATTCACTGAGATGTATGGTGCTATTCAGAGTAACATTCAGCTGCATGACGTGGTCTTTTATAGCTCAGAAAGTGCTGCTGAAATACTTTTTGCTGGTATTCAGATGTAGTTGCCTGTACCAAGCAAGTACAGGACTTGCAGAGAGAGATAGGGAAGATGAAGAAAATGGACATGGAGCTAAATAATGGAGGTCAACATTTTAGCTCAAGCCAAGCACGTAAGGGAAATAAGGCCAAAATTGATATTCCTAAAGCTACCAGCAGATAACACTGGGGCACTGATCTAATGGATCTAATTAACATATAACCTGCACAAATTGTCTTGCACAGAGGGAGTGCAGGGCCCTAGGGTTCACTCCTAACCCTGGACCATGCTCTTTTTCCTTCAGGAGAGATGGCACAGCCAGAGATACCTGCCTTCTGCCATGGTGGCATCAGCTGCAACCAACCACAGCACGAGACTAGAAGCATGCTCACTTTATGCGCAAAAGCAGGGAAGAGTGAAGTTAAAACCCTTTAGCTTCCCCCATTCCCAGCCCCCAAGTAAATCCATGCCCAAAGGAGGAAAACTGGTTATTCTTGTTCATCAGAGCCTGACTCAAGACAAAATAATGATTAAATTACACAGTATATATACCATCAGCATAGTACTAAAACATTATTTGGGGGGTGAGGAAAAGGAGAGCGGGAAGGGACAAGGAAGAATTTAGAGCATTTTGGTATTTTTCCACCTCCTCTAAATAATACTGTAGAACTGGAACAGAAGAAAACCATGAGACTTTTCCAGCTATTTTACCCTACTAGACACCAGTTCCCAAGTCCCTTTCCCTACCGACCTACCCAGCTATCTCATGTACATATGGAAGAAGGTGTGATCTCTGCTTTGTCCAAAGGAAGGAGTACTATGTCTCTGTACTACAAGGGCTGGATTACCTATCTGGCAGGCAGCTTCTTCTCAGAGAAGTCATATGCAGACAGAAAGCAGCACAGCTACACGTGTATATGCACACGAACCAAGTATCTTGAAAAACAACAGTTAGCAATAAGAAATTTTTATTTTCCTGACACACGGACATACACTATCACAACATGGGTCACTCCAAAAAGTTGCCCTTGTACTATAAAATCCACCTGGCCAACAATCTCTGAAAACACAACTGAAGAATTCACTTTGTCAAATGCTACATTGGTTGTTGGCCCATGAGATCTCTAATAATAAAGTACGTGGGAAAATATGGATGAAGCTCTTGACAGCCACACGAAAGATCTAACACACTGACATTTTTTTTTTAGTGATATTACCCAAATTGCTTGGACTTGATGGCACATGGATGACTCACGAGAAGAGGCTTCATGGCAGTCCTTAATGACTATATCTTTGCTTAGAGATTATTTTCACACAAAAGCTGAAGTCCCTGGAACATCAGAAATGCTCATGAGCACTCAATTAAGTCTTTATTTAAGACAATTTTAAGTAGTTCTGGACCAGTAAGTATCACCATCCTCACATCAAGAGTGTGAGTAACATACAGACCACAGCAGGAGGCACAAGGCTAAAAAATGAAAACTGGAGATTAATCTCAATTAAGAGGGGATGACTCCATATTGCAAGGTGAAAGCACTTTGTTACGTATAACCCTAAATCCTTCCTGAGAAGCAAAGAGATCAATAGCTCATAGTAACGCTTTCAACACTAGGAAGCTTCCTCTTGGTAGCAGCAGAGTGCTGCTCAACGGCAGAAGCTCCTTCTGCAACCAAGCACTCCCTTTATTGATATACGTTCGGTCTCTGTCCTTTTGCAGTGGATACAACTGGCACCCAGAAGCAGTCGGGATGGGCAGCAGTTACAGAATAAGCAAATTGGTGCTAAGAAGCTACAGCAAATACCAGTGGCTCAAAGGATGACAAAGATCTTGGTGATGAAAAGATGGTGACCCTGGCTTTGATTCACCAGAATTAAGCACCTTTACTACCTTCATCTTTTGCTGAAGAGATGTCCATAGACAGAATGTGCACTTCCACTCTCGACCATTCCTGACGATTCCCGACCGTATTTAGGAGATGCCGCACCCCGGGTGCCGAGGTGTCAGTGCTGTAGAAGGTACTATTGTAACAGAGTACCCAATTGCACTGCACGGGTCCCACACAGATGTCAACTTCAAAATCCCTCCATGGTGAAAACCGAGGCTCAGCTGACAGTCTGCTGGTTACAAGCATGGGATGGACAAGGCAGTATCACCAGTGCCAAAATAAGCACTGCAGGTACCAGAAAAAACTGACAGCTAGTAGGCAAAGGGGTGCCAAGGACAAAGAAATCAATACATGCTTACAGTGTTGCGTTTTGGCTTTCAGTGGAAAAATTGATACAGGCATTAAAAACTCTGAAAATTACTCTCACTAGATGACTCTCAGTTATAAGGTATGGGCTCAAGAAGACTTGCTTTTGCTACTAAAAAAGAGAAGGAAACAGGATGGATGAGACAAAGATGGACTTCACAGCGAAACAGTCTCTGTCCAAAGTCTTCTAGAAGCCTTCAGCCAGTGCCCTAAGGTCCAATTGCAATGACTTGAACTATTCTCTGCAGCTGCTTCAGAACTCCCAGGTCATCGGTGACCACAGCCTTCTGTATCCTACAGTGCAGGAAAGACTTACAGGAGGAGCACCTCCACAAACTTGTCCCTACAGCAAGGTACACAGCACAAAGGCTGGAATCCTGCTCTCTCAAACTGCACAATGGGGAAAAATAAAAGTCACTGACATGAGAAAAAAAAAAAAAAAATCAAAGAAAAACCATGCTATAATGCAGAATAGAGAGCACTCCATATCAACAAGATGCTAGAGAGGAACTGAAACAGCAGCATCCTCATTCTGCCTTGTAAGCTCACACATGGAGGATGAGAAATAACAGTGTATAAGCACACCCAACTTCTAGTAGTTCAAGAGAAATATTCTTCAGTCTCAAGTGACTCACATAAGTACATGTTCACCAGGAATGCTACAAGTGAGCTCTCATTCAAAGAAAGTACTTTGAAGAGTTAGTTTCTTCAATGCAGGGTTTTTCTATTTAATTGCTTCTTGGTCATTTAACCTCATGCTTTATAGCTCAAAAAGGAGAAAAACCATGGTGTGTTTATTGAATTTTTTGCCTCAAGAAACAGACATTAGACCTTGCAATGTATTTACATGGGGAAATACACCTACTCGTGACTTCATCAAATCCCCTCATATTCACTTCCATTAGGTAGCAGAGAACTGGATTACAAAAGATCCAAATCTAATAACAGAGAAACATCTTCATCGTAGGTTCCCATTATTTTTTTACAACTATATTATCCTAAATCTATACCAGATATCAGAAGTGAAAGGAGGTAGTGATCTCTGTGAAACAAATGGCTAAACAGAATTGACCTCACTGAAAGAGCTTATTTACCAGGATGCTCAATAAATGATCTACAGCTATTTAGAAGTCTCCAAACTGCCCTAATATGGTAGACAATAATATATATGTGCATTTAAAGTAATAGTTTGCTGTCACGTATTTCAAATGCATACCCTTAGCTAAAAAAAAAAAAAAAAAAAAAAAAGGGCAACCAAAAAACCCCACAGCATCCCCCTGAGTGAAGAATTTCATATAATCATTTTACATTCACTTTAAACTTCTGCCTCTGAACTGCTCCAGCCCTTGACCACTCACTCCTATCCCAAAAAACGTTCCCTTCCTTGCTCGAGTACTCAGACTGTTCTTGCATGACAGGAATCACCAGATGGATGCAGGTCAAAATTAACTACTAATTTTCCATATAAATTTCAACCCAATGAATGGCCTAGTTGAGCTCAGTCTGTTTGTCCCAGAGATGCTTTGTGATTGGAGCCTTGTTTCACCACATTTGTGAAACTTCAGTGCATGTCGTTACCTTAGGTTTTGACTAACTTGGACAGAAAAGAGCAGATTAAGAAAAAAAAAAAACAGAAAACAGTGGTGTAGCACACTCCTTTCACCAAACGCAGGGGAGAGAAAGAACCCAGATGCCCAGTTGCTAAGCACTCCAGCAAAGACATACAAATGTGCCTTTGTCAAGCCTGCGAGGTGAATCAATCTTTAATAACTTACAAAGGCCCCTAATTAGAGGTTTGAAAATGTTTCATGTCCCCGTTAAGCCCCACTAGTGGAGAACGGTCAAAGATCAATTTAATATCTGCAAGCATGCAGAAGGCAAAAATTGCAGCTATGTCACCTTTGAGTTAGATTGTCTAGAGTATGCTCTAATCAATAGGGAAGGTATTCAAGTTGAATTTCTGAGAAAGGAAAAACTAATTGATTTGTCATACTGCTTCATTTGGAATTACACAACCTAGACAAAAGACTAAGTTCCCTTGAGTAGACTTGACAACGCTCCTCAGTTACCACCTTACAGTCTCTCTGCCTTCCTCAGCGTCAACTTGTGAACATCTGCTGTTTGGTTTGTAGCCGTTGCAGGTTATAAACCTGGGAGGATAAAACAAAGTGTCAAGGTGTGCTGGGTACTTGATAAAAAGATCCAAATCCTTCCCAGATTTTTAAAAACAAACAAGCCCATAAACCACAACCAACAAAACAAACAAACACCCACACCCCAGAGAACCGTGCAAGCACCAACACTGTGAAATCTTTCTAAAGATTACTTGGCCTTCAAATCACCAGTGGAACTTTTATGCTAAGGAAGAAACAGTGATATAGAGCTTACTTTGAAGTAGGCAAAAAGGAATAAATATTGCCACTGGGAAAGACGAAAGCTACGCTTAAAATCAAAAGAGTACTTCATAATACTCAGCATCTGGCAGGTAATAAAACCATATTTACATACTGGATGATTTTTACACACTTTTCCTTTCTCTTGCAGTTTTTTAAAGGCCTGTTTGCAGGGTATCAGCAGAACATCCCTAGCCCTGCTGCCTAGGCTCGTGTTAAAACCGCGCAGCACGCAGCTGGCCCTCGCTGATGCAAGGGTGTACGTACCGCGCCGCCGGCGCGGGCTCAGGCAACGTCCCCCCGCGCCGCAGCTCCTTCGCTGCAAAGTCGCTTCCAGAAAACCCCGTCCTGCAGACCGATACCTTTGCCCCACTGGTTTCTAATCACACAGCAGATCCCAGCTTCACGTTGAACTGAAGCAGGAACAGCTATTGAAACAATCCCGTCGTTTTAAGGTATTCCAGGTTACCTCGGATAAAATACTAGAGCTAGAAGGCAACAAAATCCCAAGATGGAACCCACCAACATGCACACAAATATCTCTCTATATATATTTAAACAAATCTAGTACTGTGATAACACACTCTACAAGAACGTAAGGTTTTAAGTGCATCCTTTGCTATAAACTATTTTGAAAAACACTGGGTTGATCAACTGTATCTTGATTACTTCGAAGTACAGAAGAGGAAAGGTTAACCTTCATCAGCCTGCCTGTCACAAACACCTCCCAGCCCTGATTAATGGGCAACCTTGATAAATCTATAGTCTATAACATTAGTCTCCTGCTCAAAAGCCAGCTCTGAAGATAGCTCATGAGTATGATGCACAATGATTACAGACAACAATAATTCGACATCTGTTCTCTACTGCACCAAGTCCAACCCACAATGATTAATGTCACAGGAATGTGCAGCGAGAATAAAATATTAATCTTTATAAAAGGATGCTCAGGAGGCATTATCAACTTATGAGCATCCAAGCAAAGACTCGGATGAAATGAAACACTGACACAGGAACTATGCTGAAGCTAAATACACGCAATAAATTTTTGTCAATTTAAAAACATTTCATTTGGAGGGACACTGACAAATGTGTTTCTTTATTTTATGGATCATTTAGTTAACATAGCCAAAAAAATAAAACCTATGCTTAATAACCTTGTTTCCGCTACACAGCATGGAGACAAAGATTGTCCTTTTAGTCATAATTAATAAGACTCTTATAAATGCTATATGCTGTCTACTAATATTTAATAGACTAACAATTTCCTAATGGAGAAATCACTAGGTTTTCTAACTATTTAAGAATACAGTAGCTACACAGCTCACTTGGTAATTAGCTTCAAGTCATTTATAAAACAAAGCAACAGAGAATACAAACAACTCTATGGGACAAACCAAATCAGATAAATCACTATTTACATAAAACCAAAATTTTTAAGTTTGCAAGGATAAGACACTTCATTTACAAACCAACCATAAGTACTTACACATTTAGAACTGAAAACATGCATTAGGTTACTAGAAAACTCTTCCACACTAATTTTTAAATTAATACTTCTATTTGGACATGCTCTTACAGAACACTTTTACAACACAGAACTGTTTCAGGTGTTAATGTAAAGAAATGCTTCCTCTGTTTCAGGGTTTGAGGTTGGTGTTTTTTGGAGGGGAGAGGGACATGAAAGGGAGAAGAGATGCAGGGTTGGTTTCAATCAAAAGTTTGCTGCTTTACACAGACAAAAAAGATTTTGTGTGCACTGTAACAGATCTATGTAAATTATTGTGGTGGGGGTAATAACTTACTATACATGCATTTACTTCTTTATGGTCACGTATAGGTTTTTATATAATTATTATATATACATATTTATCTTGTGTTTAAAGATACATACATAAAATATGTATGTATGGCATATGTAAGAACATATTGATATACTTAGGTCCTCACTGAGGAAGATACATAAATATTCGTCTAAACTGGTACATTTAAGACTCTATTCACGTCTCAAAATCGAGTTACTTGCTGAATCAGGATGTTAATCACTGAAAATTTAAAATGCTTTACTGCATGCAAAAAGCTGCATCCCAGTTAGTACAGACAAACACTGGGCTGTTCAAAGACCCTACAGAAGTGTCCAGCCCCAAGGCAAAGGACTTCTGCCCAATCATTTTCTTCTCGACAAAAATCAGGGAGTGGGACAGAGTCAAATGAACTCCTCCAAAGCAGAGACTGCCAACCTCCCTGTTCACAACTATCCTTTATGCTGCCAATACCACTACCTGGGCAATATATACACCCAAAAGTGAGATAAATCATCCAACAGAGAGTACGGGACAATATAGCAGTTTAGCTCTTGAAAAAACTCCTAAAGGGCACACTTAGATCATTGCTGTGATTTTGCCCTTGGAAACAGTTGTGCTAAGCACTGTGGAGAACTTCTGCAGCAGCCATGAACAAATGATCTTTTCATGACCTTCCAGGAAGCATTTCCTCACATAAGAAAGGGAACAAAGACTAACCCAATGTATAACACAGGTCTACAGTGTCAACAGAAAAAGGGCAACTGAGCACGATCACATTAGGGATTATCTTCCATGCTCGAGTAAAACAAGATGCAACCTTATGCTCTTCCAGAAGAAAATTCACATTTATTTTGACAAAGCCATAATAGATTATTGATGCAAACATGGAAGGGGTAAAAGGCAGATCACCTAAGATGTGAAAAACAGGCCTTGAACTCGATCAACATAACCCCTGACAATGGGCAGAAACAGCTCTCTTTATTTTAGCAGGGAATCGACAGGAAAATCTTTTCTTCTTAGTGATATTTGAGTATTTGTTGTTTCAAGGACAGAAACTAGAAGCACGAAGATCTGATACGGATTTAGTCTACACAGAGAGATGACTTCACTTGTTGGCCTCTGAAAATAACCACAAACTTGGAAAAATATGCTCCTTGAAGTCACCCAGCTATAATTCTCCCATCAAATACATATACACAAATACACACACACTCTGCTTAACATTGCTTTGACTGACTAGCTACGTACTGATTTTTCTTTTTTCCTTTGGTACTAGGGCTCAATTATGAGCCACTGTTAGGACAAAAGCACCAAAACCTAAGGAATGTACAGGGTTTTCCTGCCAGGCCTGAAGAAAGCTTAGTAAAAATAAGTACAAGTTCTGCAAAGAAGAAAAGTTCCCTTGAATTTCAGAAGGCGACATATAAATGGCACATGACATAACCAGCAAAGAAGTGAACAAATCTTAAAACTACATTTTACATCCTTTTTTGAAGACATACAAACACCATAGTACGTCCTCATCCAACGTCCCAAACTCTTCAGATTTCGTAAAGATCACTGAACCATCCACCATTCAACATCGTTCTTCAGGCACAATGCTTTAGCAAACTATTTCCCACACCCACCCCTCTCACCCCCAAAATCCTTCAAGCTTCACAAATTCATGTATTTTGAATTTTAATTCCTCTGGAGACACAAACAAATCTTCCTTGACCTCTCAAAGCACACAATCAGAGCATTTTTCACCAACAGAAACACTGATGAAATGCTGTTTGATTTTCTGTACATTTTACAGCTTTCCATCAATTCCACAACCCTGTACTGCATATTGCTTTTCAAAAAGAAAATCTCATTTCTGCAATATGATACAGGATTAGTTGGATACTTATATGAAAGTATTGCCTATCAGTTAAAAATTATTAAATCAATGAGGAGGAGGAGGAGAGGCAGTCAAACTACGTTTTCATAATAAGAACTCAAACCTACAGAGCAAGGGAAGAAAAAACATCTAAATTTAACAAAGGCTGTGGCTAGGGGTTTAATTTACTTTCAAGTGAAGTTTAGTGTTTATGAAAGGTTCCCAGCACAACTGGTTCTCCAGTCACAAGCTTTATAGAGAATTACTAGTGGCAAGAGAAGCTTTTAAGATAATGCTTTGTTTATCAACACACACAAAAAAATACATATATATATGAGGTCCCGTATAACAGTAGAGAAGGGAGGGCAGCGCAGAGGTGCGTACGCTCATAAAGCCCGCGGGAAGCAGCACGGCCACACCACTGCTCCAGCGCAGCTGAGCTGCGGTGGGGTGAAACGAGCGTCCCGCGCAGTCACGCCGTGCCACGCACGCCAGGCTGGGCAGCGCGAGCAGCATACGTGCCTTGAATCGCCGCTGCACCTCAGCTGAAGCACGTTAGATTTAATACATTCTTAACAGCCAGTGACATGAAAACCTCTGGTTAGGAGCCTCCTGATAAGATCCAAAAGCCATTAAGTAGCACTGTTCTGTCAACAAAACTGGACTGAGTTCAGATTAATGACCCTGCTATTAAAACAGATTCATTTAAATTTCTCAGGAGCTCCATAACGTTGAGCTGTACAATTTGCCAAACGGCTGAGTTTGAGAGTTAGATTTAAAAAACAAATCAGCTACACACAATTTCTCCTTCCACCTCTGAAAATTAAATTGGTTGAGTAAGTCAAAGATTAATATAGGAAGTAACAAAATGTGCCCCATAGCCTTAGGAGTGCTTTTTATAGTCATAATTTCTTGTTTTATCTGAGGTATCTCAATTTCCTCCTATCCAAGACAGTCAAGTATAATACCTTGTATTACTGACTTCTGCCCCAAAGACCTTGCGACCTAAAAGCAGCCAGGAGAAGGAATAATTACTACACAGACAGCAAGCTAAGAATGAATGAAGGAAAGGAGTAACATTGATGTACGCATCTGAAAGAGCAAACATTAAAATGGCCTCAGAGAGACTAGTACCCTTTTTCCCCAGCCCCAACACCACTAACTCCATCTGCATTCCTCCTTTTTCTTCTTGCAAACTCTGCAATTCAACATGAAATCATTTGATGTGGCTCGTAAGGACTGAATAATTTCAAAAGAAGATCTCAAAAATGAAGATCAAGCTGAACTGCATTTGGACTTGCTGGTGCAGTACGCAGTGACATGGCTGATAGACCGTTTTTCAGAAATTCATTCTTACTTCACCACCATCCATAACTGCAGGAAGTAAATTTACAGCCTGTGTTACGCCTTGTTGCTCAAGTGGGACTGTAACTATACTTAAGGCTTCCTTATGGAAAAGCTCTCTCCCTTGAAAGATTCAGAGTCTCCAGGATCTCAATTATCTTCCAGTATTAGTTCTCATTAGACTTTTTTTTTTAACCCAAAGTTTCAGGTTTAAACTTGCACGTAACATGTGTCATATAGACCCAATAATTTTACAGGTACTTTTTATAAATCATAAACTTCTTATAAATCATAAACCTTACTACAAATTCAGTCTAAATAAAAAGTGCCATCAAAATGTAAAGCTGATTCTTTGAGCATCATTCTTCATTGCTACTTGTGAAAAATTAGAAAGAAAACTTCACGTGGAAAGAAGTGGAAAGAGCAACAGTACGTAATTCCACAGTTGTCAGTGCCAGATCCATGCAATACCCCACCTTATAGCAATGCTGCTGAACTGCACCAGGCACAAACGCACAGTTTTGTGAAATTAAGGAGCATAATAGATTGCAGCATGGATTGTGTTGGCTTTATACTTGTTTCCTAACTGGAAGAAAATAAAAGTTACTAGATCCAGCAAAAGTTACATAGCTGTGGTTAGACATTATCTGATCTGGCATAAGACCGGCCAGTACAAAGCCAATCCACCGAGAAGACCTTTTAAATTGGAACCAGAAAAGTTTGTTTTATCAGCATTATGCATGATGTGGTCCCAGCATTTCTGACTTGACAGAAGAACCCTTTCAAATTTCCTTTATCATTGAACCATTGCCTATTTGCTCCCTCATTAACTTTTTCTGACAGCACATAAACACTTAGTTTAGGTTATTTAAAATGCAGTCATCTAGAAAAAGAATAAAATGTTTCACCTCAGATGAAGAAATTTGTAAGACAGGTGCTTGAACTTACCTTTCACTGGCCCACTAATGTAAAAGAAAATAAGAAAGCATGGATGAACGGCACACTCTAAAAGGTTTGTATGTTGTTTCACTTCAGCTAGGGGACAGCTTAAAGGGAGAGAATGATGCTTCCGAAAGCAAGGACATCAAAAACTTCCAGTTTCTCCATGGAACTTCACTTAGCACAAAAGTTGAATTAATAGTTTTTGATAAAATATATCATAGTTAAAGTTATAACACATGCTAATAACACTGGATGCTTAGTGCCCTTTTAAATTAAAAATTACACGTTTCTGCTTTCATTTCCTTATGATCTATAACCTGCAGTAAGTGTCAATTAGCATTTCCTCACTTATTTTAAATCTTCTTGGCCTTCTAAAGGAACAACCTTAATTGGTTACAACCTCCACCGCGTTCGGCAGCAAGGACAAACCTTGCACTAGCAGAGATCTGGAGACAATGAATAATGCGACAATTTAATGGTTGCAAAGGTCCTGCTTACCGTGCTGCGTGAAGAGGTCACTGTGTACTATCTCTATCAGGCAGTATAGCTTCTGGATTGTGAGACGGCTCATGGGAACGTTTAGGATGAATTCAGTGAAAAGTTTGCTACATACAAAAGGAAAGTAAAAATACATTAATCTCTCTCCAAAATATGTAAAAAACAGCCAATAACACAGAACAAGACAAACAACTACATACTCTTGGACAAGCAAACTCATTTTTTTCAAGACATAAAAGTTAGACAGGAATTTTAACATCTTTGTTGGCGACATGGGCAGCGGGATTGAGCGCACCCTCAGCAAGTCTGCCGACGACACCAAGCTGTGTGGTGTGGTCAGCTCCCTGGAGGGGAGGAATGCCATCCAGAGGGACCTGGGCAGGCTTGAGAGGTGGGCTTGTGCCAACCGCATGAAGTGCAGCAAGGCCAAGTGCAAGGTCCTGCACGTGGGTTGGGGCAAGCCCAAGCACAAATACAGGCTGGCTGGAGAATGGGTCGAGAGCAGCCCTGCGGAGAAGGACTTGGGGTTATTAGTGGATGAAAAACTGAATATGACCTGGCAATGTGCACTCGCAGCCCAGAAAGCCAGCCGTACCCTGGGCTGCATCCAAAGAAGCGTGACCAGCAGGTCGAGGGAGGGGATTCTGCCCCTCTACTCCGCTCTGGTGAGACCCCACCTGCAGCACTGCCTTCAGCTCTGGGGCCCCCACATTAGAAGGACATGGACCTGGTGGAGCGAGTCCAGAGGAGGGCCACGAAGACGATCAGGGGGCTGGAGCACCTCTCCTACGGAGACAGGCTGAGAGAGTTGGGGTTGTTCAGCCTGGAGAAGAGAAGTCTCCGGGGAGACCTTAGAGCAGCCTTCCACTGCCTAAAGGGGGGCTACAAGAGAGATGGGGAGGCACTTTTTACAAGGGCCTGTAGTGATAGGACAAGGGGTAATGGCTTTACACTGAAAGAGGGCAGATTTAGGTTAGATATAAAGAAGAAGTTCTTCCCTGTGAGGGTGGTGAGGCGCTGGAATGGGTTGCCCAGAGAAGCTGTGGCTGCCCCATCCCTGGCAGTGTTCAAGGCCAGGTTGGATGGGGCTTGGAGCAACCTGGTCTGGTGGAAGGTGTCCCTGCCCATGGCAGGGGACGTATTGGAACTAGATGACCTTTAAGGTCCCTTCCAACCCAAACCATTCTGTGATTCTATGATGAATTTCAGAGAAATGTGAGTTGTCTTTAACACGTCTGTTTAGGTTTTTGTGTCTTTTCTTTTGCCCTCTCCCTTTTATCTGCTTTACACTCTGTCCTCGTTTCGACTGGGATAGAGTTAATTTTCTTTCTAGTAGCTGGTACAGTGTCATGTTTTGGGTTTGGTATGACAATAATCTTGATAACACACTGATGTTTTCAGTTGTTGCCAAGTGTTTATACCAAGTCCAGGATTTTTCAGCTTCTCATGCCAGCCAGCGAGAAGGCTGGAGGGGCACAAGAAGCTGGGAGGGGACACAGCCAGGACAGCTGACCCAAACTGGCCAAAGGGATATTCCATACCACGTGAGGTCATGCCCAGTGTATAAACTGGGGGAGTTGGCCTGGGGGGATCGCTGTTCAGGAACTAACTGGGCATCAGTCAGCGGGTGGTGAGCAATTGCATTGTGCATCACTTGTTTTGTTTATTCCAATTATTTTATTATTATTATTGTCATTTTATTATTGTTATTATTATCATTATTAGTTTCTTCCTTTCTGTTCTATTAAACTGTTCTTATCTCAACCTATGAGTTTTACTCTTTTTGTTTTTTCTGATTCTCTGCCCCATCCCACTGGGTGGGAGAGGAGTGAGCGAGCAGCTGCGTGGTGCTTAGTTACCGGCTGGGGTTAAACCACGACACACTCTGTTCCCATGTTTCACTTAAGGTTTTAATTTCAAATTTCAGTTGTCTGTGCCATTGCCTTTTAACTTCAATCATCACATACCATTAATGGAATAACACATGACCATATAAGCCAAAAATAAAAACAGGTGATAATTCACATTACAAGCTTTCACCAACAACCCCTCCCCCCCCCAAACTCAAACAAAAACATACACATTCACATTTTAGGACGATAAGGTACCATTGCACTCATCAGCTGAGCTCACACATAATACAGATTTTTAAAAGACTTGTCAATAATTTTGCATCGCTTGGTATAATCTCAGGGGTTTTTGTTTTTCCTATTAAAACTTCACTTCTAAGTATTATTTAATCTCAATTTAAATACTCTGACAGAAAAACTGTAGTGTTTGTGGTAAAACAGGCCAAATCCTGGTATTTTTCATTTGGTATATTTTCCCAGTACTTTTACTATCACATATCAAAGTTATGATTTAGTCCAGAAACTCTACAAAGATGTTCTCCCTAGGCCCACAGGAAGCACAAGTGTACACGTAAAAAAGTTTACAGTACACGCAAGCAGAAGCTAAATGCCAGGTTCCTCGGGCCGTTGGAACGTTAGACTAAGATTATACGTATTTATTTTATTTCTACTTTATCTTTTCCTTATTTTGACACACCAGAACACAGAAATGAAAACAGACAATATATAAAAGGGTTTGTGCAATCAAATTAGATAAAAAAAGGTGGGTTTTTTTTCAACTTAAACACCTTATAATAGCACTGTGAAAGAAAAACTGATTTTAAGTTAAAAGTTCTCCTGACATGGTTTGGCTATTGTTTTTTGTTCTGAAATGTCTTCCTATTACCCTTTCTATTTAACCAACAACATTCCTGTGTTTATGAGCTACTGAAATGTCAATCCAGCAATAGGGTGCACTGAACAAAAACAGTTATTATTTACATTAAATTTATACTTGAAAGAGTGAAGCATCAAGTACACAGCTTAAGAGTTTTGATGTCAGTTGCCTGATTGATAATTCTTGCTATCCCATTACATGATTGTACTAAACAAGACTGCAAAGTTTGTCAAGACATTTGTCAAACCTTGACACCATACATGTTATTTTTAAAACAGGCTATTTCTGTAGCCCTAAAAATATTTGCAAGGGAAAAAAAAGGTAATAAAACCAAAGCGATAGAACATCTCAGGTGATCACATTTCATTGCCTCTGTATATATTTATATATGTGTGTGTATATATATATGTAGAATAAAGATCTAAATAAAGTTCACACTACACATTTCATTAACTCTACTCACCTAAGTTCTTTTGGATCAAATACTAATTTCACATCATTGACAATAGCTGGCAAGTACTTAAGTGCTGCCCCCTAAAAAAATAAAAACAACAAATAAACAAGACTGAAATTCTTATGTCTTTAAAGGTGATGCAAAGACTGCAAGAAGAGAATCAGACACGAGTAGGTTGCTTCAACTTAACTATTCTCTGTGGCTTCAGCTGAACCCCTGTGGCTTGCTCTTAGCATATTCTTTTGGGGGCAAGTACATAATGAAAGGATTCAGAAGACACAAACATGTTAATATTTTAACTATTTGTGCTAATTTTAACTAATTTTGTCTTTCCATTTCTTAGTAACAGTAGTTAAATTTATTTATTTCTAGAGCAAACGTTCTCTTACAGGCATCAAGAGCAAAAATCCAGCAATTAAAAATTACTACCCAGCAATTTAATGCAATCATGCCAGAATACACTTCAGGTTACACAATAGTAAATGGGCCTCTAGTGACACCACAGATAAAAATCACTTAGTCTACACAAACAGTAATTGCAACCAGATAAAGTTGGGGTTTTTTCCTTCATTTGCAAATGGATTTAAATATCCTATTTCAAATAATAGATGAGAACATGTTCTACCTAAGAAACCCCAAGGCAAAAGTCTTTGGTTCTAATCTTAACCTTATTAGCTCATACAGGTGCACTATTTTTACTGAGGTTGCTCAAGTTCTTGTGTCCACTGAGCACCAGACTAGAAAAAACCCCCACAGTAATTCAACTAGAAACTACAACAGCCAGACCCATTTTGCTTACCTTTGCATTTTATTGGTAATATCAAACAGTTTGATTACAGATATATCTTTGCCTCAAAAGGGAGAATGATTCATTCCCCATAGAAGGCATTTCTGTTTGTGGGTTTAATGCTTAGCATTTGCAGTTTCCATCAACAAGAACACTGTGTGCTCCCTACCCTTTTGAATTAGATGGAAGACAAGCCCTTATACTTTTCTTTCTTAATCAATTCTTTTCTAGTCTGAAGTCCGTGATGTGACAAGTGATGATACTATACAGCTCCACGGTCAGAGAAATTCAAGAGACAGGAAAATTCTGTTTAGTAGTAGTTGTTATTAGCAGGAAGAGCCACAGGGTAACAGACTCGAGGAGTATTGCCTCGTAGGTACATACAAAACCACTTCTCTGTTTTCAAACTACACTTTTCTGCCACAACCCTAGTAATTTGAAATCAAATTCCACCATTCTTGAACGCGCAAGGTCAATTGTTTGGTTACAGTCACAAGGGTAACTTCAAGTAGCCAGCGTGGGAGGTTTGCCAACGCTTGCTGACCACTTTTAAAAGAGCAAAAACCAAACATGTCAATAGGTTAGATGGAAATTTCAGAGTGTTCCAGTTTTTATTCATAGTCCATTTAAACTGTCAAGCTTGATCATCAAACATTTCCACGTATGCTTAAAGGACTACTTACATGCTCAGAAATCAAGCTCATAACTGTAATTATGCAAATAGTCCCATTATGTACACGCTTATGTGTTTTGATGGATGAGGACTCTAATGACCAGTTATAAACCGCAGCCATCGCTGTGTTTTTATTTGCTTATCATTCAAATGCATGTAGCAATAAACGTTTAGTAACACATACTAAAAAAGAGCTTGCATTTTATGTCTTGAATTAAAATTTCACACTGTGCTGGCACAATCATTAAAATTAACACTTTAATAGCTTAAATGAAGTACTATCAGGTAAAACTACTTACAACATCAATTTAAAGCCTGTAGTTACAACAATTATCAGCTACTTAGGTTCTACTTTATGGACAAACCAATTAAAGTTTAAAACCTTAAAATTTAAAGAAAATTGTGGAAGTATATTTCCCAATTTCCAATCTCAACTGACTCAGTTATATGACAGACACTATGATCAGACAAGTAGGCTCTGCAGTCCCATCATTAAATCTGTATCTGTATAATCCAAAGGTCTACTAAAATAACTATTTGTTGATATTAACTCTTGTAAAACAGCAGCTCTTACGGCAGATTTTACTCTGTTAGAAGCTGCAGCTGAAAGTAGATCTTTTGTTAGCAGTAGCACAACTGCAATGCTGGTTATTCCCAGGATACTGGAATACATAAGTGAGGAATATTAAATTCAGTAGATAAAAAACCTGTTCTCATCTTTTCATACAACATCAGGAAAAAAACAAATAAGCAATCTGTTTTGGTTTTCTTCCATTGAAAGAAATTAAATTAGATTACTTTCCACTCTTGATCAGCACCGGACAAAGGTACAAATTCCTCATTTCTGCAAGAAGTACATGGCAAACGAAATCAAGATCTTAATTTCATAGTTACACAGTGATGCCTAAGACACTTGAAAATTCAAAACTGGATTAAAGAAGACACAATAATGAAGAACCTTAACTCTTTGATTTTTAATCAAACAGGTTTTTGCAATAACTGCCATGTGATCACATTAGATACACATACAAAGCTGGAAATCTCAGTCTCACATACTTAGTCAATAATTATACATAGTTTCAAGCTGGGCTGCAAAAAAAATTTTACTGCCCAAAGGGGCTTCTCTCTTTGTGGAAAACAAGTGACAAATTACTACTACCCTTATCAAGTTACAAAATCATTCATTTTAAGTACTACAAAGCACACAAATAAACTGGCAAAGGGGATGAATAAGAAGGAGAGAAGTGGAAACAAGACAGTGCATCGCATGAAAAATGGATATACTTTCCCTGTTACTGAGTTAAACTTCCTTGTACGCTCACTGTTATATTCACTATTGGGTATTATTGGAATTTTTTTTTTCCCCGGGATGTGATTCACATGCAAGTCAAGGATCAGCATGACGTTAACAAGTGCATGTCAGCCTGTGAGCTAACTCAAAGTACCTTTCAGTATTATGTCTCATCCCTTACTTCTCCCTCTCCCCACCACATACAACCATACACAGAGCTGCACACTTACACAAATATGTGTTAATTTCCTCTTCATGAGTATCATATCTATGTATAAAAGGTATTACCCCATGGCCAAAGTCCATACATATGAAAAGAACCGTTAACTGGCACTTACTACCTGAACCAGCTGCCAATACAGCCTATTGAACTGCTAAGTCAATGAGTGTAGTGCTTCACAGATACCCTTCTAAACTATAAAAGGCAATTAAGTATGCTATGAAATAAAACTCACTAAGTGAAAATAATAAGGTCCAGAAAAGTCAAAGCTTTGCCTTAAACAGAATAAATTAAGCAATAATTGATGGTCACAGTTCTTTGCACAGCCAATACAGAGGACAAATTTCTTAGGTTTTACCGTTCCACAGAATAATTGCAACTTATTCCTTAAATCATCACTACCACCTCTCTAGCTAGAGCAGTCATCCTTTCCAACCTTTAAGATAAAAATTCATTGATGTGCTTATGACTTAACAGCTAATTGTATTTTCCTAAACTTCTTCAGAGCTAGGAGCTAAATAACACAGGGGGTTTTTTTCATGTTGAAGAAAAATACAGTGAAGGCCTGTATCAAAAGATTAGTTGGGGGGAAAAAAACCTTCAGACATGGCAAGAAGGCCAGAATAAATAAGACCAAGTGCAACAGAGGCGTTAGTTCTCACAGTGGTCCCTCTGAATGTCAGTGGAGGGTCCACTGCAGTGCTCACGCTGCTACAGCTCTTTTTTACCTGATGGTTCATTTCCAGACAGGTTTAATGAGACAATGAGATCTACCAAGAAAAAAAACCAGCACATTCTTTACCCTAAGCCAGCAGTTTAGAAAACACTGTCAGCAAAACAGTCACTTTATTCTGAAAGGAACTTTTTCTGCAATTTTTTTTTGGGGGGGGGGGGGGGGGGGGGGGGGGAGAACCTCAAACTCCCCCAAAAACGTTAGAGCACTTTGACACTTGCATAAATAAACTGTAAAATAACAGTAAGCTTCATTTATTTTTTGGAACAACAAAAAGAATCCCCAAAACCCCAACCACTAAAATTACCTGGATAAGCTGCCTTACAGAAAAGTTCCTGAGTTTTTCATTTCTTCATGAAGATAGACACACATCAGCAGTCCTCCCAGAAAGAGATGGGAGGACAGATACACATGCCTTTTCTTCATGTCATTAGGCAAATATAAGCACCTTAAGTTTTGGGACTCCCACGAGGGCCCAGGCCATCTGAATCCCTCTTCACTTCTAACGGTTTCCTCTAGGACACCATGTCAGCCTGTCCTCCAACCCCAGTTCCCTTTAAGCCCTCCCTACTTTTAAGTTGGGGAAAGACAAAAGACAGGCTAGTACTTCTCCGCGGAGCCTGCTTCTGCAAACCTTTGAGTTTGCTGGAAATGGCTTCACTCGTGAAAAACAGCATTACCTTAAGCATTCAGTCAGCAGTGTCCAAAGTCACCTAGTCCACCTTTTGAAAAGCCACATATATTATTGTTTCAAATATTGACAATCCAACATAAATAGCAAGCCATGAAGAACGAATCTACACAGAAGTGCATATGCTCAGAAACATGTTTAAGAAGCATTACAAGATAAGTAAAATTACAGCATATTTCATATGCCATTTGGAGATGTAGCTTAAATGCGTTCTGTCTCAAAGCCAGAAAGTCACGCTGCAGTCTGTGTGTTCAGCAGTTTGTAAGCATCTCCATTACTCTGTCACATCTGGTAGCTGCTAGTACATCTGAAGGCTTGTGGAATAAAAAAAAATTACACTCTCAACACAAAAGTTTTATTTTACCACACTTGAACTAACACCCCAATGCATTAACACAAAGTTCCACTAAAAGGGGATCAAAAATATGGCACTATATTGCACCATAGCATCCTTCTACCACTTGGTAGAAGACAAACTGTCTGCACAAACATGTCTTTGTCATATAAAAGCACACTAAAACAGGATAGTGTACACTAAAACAGGATAGTGTACACTAAAATAGGATACGGTACACTAAAATAGGATACGGTACACTAAAATAGGATACGGTACACTAAAATAGGATACGGTACACTAAAATAGGATACGGTACACTAAAATAGGATAGGGTAGCCTTGCTAAGTAGCTCAAAGTCACTTCTGATATAATTTTGGATAACAGATATAAACAATGAGAGTTTTACTAATTTACTTTTGTTTATTACACAGTTGAAAATATTGAGTAATCTCTTCATTAATACAAAAGAGAAATTACTACTGTGATAATAGCAGTGGTCACTGGTAAATGAAAACAAAGCAGTACGGAATACAGCAAAGCAGTCTTGCAACAACAGAAAATTCTAACTTTTATCCCATTCTTGGGTTTATACTGACAAGGAACATCAAAAAACAGTAGCCATTTAAGAAAACTGCAATACTAACTTAAGGTTGTCATTAGATTGAACAAATGACATTTGCAAAGTATCAGACAAAATGTATTCTGAATAGTATACTACCGGTTCATCTCTTTGTACTACATAAAAGCAAAAATACTTAATTTAAAAATGCCATTTTCTAAAGTCATTCATTTCAAACAGCACACCTAGCCTCAAAATTAAGCATAAAATCTCTTTGCCAAATATAGACTATTCTTACGAACTCTTTTGTTTGATGAAGCAATAAATTTGTTTTACCTGACTCAATTTGTACATGATTTTAATGTTAATTTTCATCTTTTGTGTCATTCAACACAAAGCACCTACCTTCTACACAAGTGTTATCCCGGATACCATTCTACTAAACTCATCAACCCAGCCAAATTAAGCCCAGTCAGCAGCTGGATGAAACAATTTCCAGGAATGCCTAAACACTATTTTTGAATTGCCCCAGTCTGCAGCAGACATTCATTCCAGATCACAACTGAACCAGTGCCTCTGGCATGAAATTTGGTGTAAAATAGCACAAAGCATGATCACACGTAAAGTGGCGTTGCACTCTTCTAGAGATTATTGTATTTGTTGCCAGTGTAACAACAGACTTTCCCATATAGCTTCTAAGAGACACAGAAACCTCAGTCCATGGTTGGATTTATTTTGTTACTCAACTCATTTTGAACGATGGTTGTAAAGTATTCAACCTGTTGGAAAAGCCCTGCAGACTAATGCAGTCTCTTCCTAGGCACCTCAGCAGCTTGCAATATATTTCCCTGTCTTCATTTAAATACTTTTCTGTGGCTTTAACAATAAACACTTTTATTAGAGTAGGAAAAAGTACAGTGCGGATACCGAGAAATATGCATCATGTGTTCAAAGTGACAAGGGTTATTAAAAAACCACACACTCAAGAGAATTCGCATTAGTGAAACGTTATCATCTTCTACCCTGGCTCTCTGTGGTCACATTACAGGATAATTTTATATACACACCTACTTTATCAAGATCATTTAAAGCACAGAGAACTAACACAGCTACCAGCCTATCTTTTTTCAGTCATCCTGAACAGCAGTACAAAGTCACACATAACAGCAAACATTAGAGCAAACTGCAAGAACCCTGCTGAGAATAGTTCGGCTCCCTCATACAAACACAGCCGAAATCAGACAGTCCTCATAAATTCGATGCAGCTGGCTCAACTGCCCTTGTTTCAAAGAGATGCGAGAATAAATTACTAGGAAACATTTGCATTTTTATCTAAACTTGAAACATCATGCTAGGCTTCAGCTGAGCTCATGCTTAAACAGTAAAAGGTTAAGGAAATAATTATCGTGCACCAATTAGCAGAAAATAGGAATAAAACCAGGAAAGCTCACTACATTTGTAACCATTAACAATACGTGCACGTACCAAATGCTGCACACCTTATTTAATCAAGTAATTCTTAAAATCAAACTGGTACTTGAAAAACAAAGTTTAATCTCTCTACTTCTCAAACTACTACTGCAGCCCACTACCATTCATGATGCAAGAAAAATTTTTGTTAGTAAGAGGACGACCAAAATATCTGTCAGCTCAAATCACTGTTTGAATTTCCCTCGCCAGTTTGGAGAGCTGCACACCTTAAATCAAGTGTAAAAGGCAGCCTCTGAATGCATGCCTCCACTGCAGTCAACAGTGACACACAAAAAAAAGGCCCCTAGCAATTATATTTAGTTAACTAACTATAAAAACCAAACTCCGAGTTGTTTTGAACACTGTAATTTATACTATACCAGCTTCTCAAATTGAAACCTATAGGATTGACTATTGCTGCCTTTATACCCAAGGATGGAAGCGGGTTTTATTCATTCTTACGCCGTAGTGTTTTGATTGCAACGTATTTGAGTCCACTAAGAGCTATGAATGCTAGTAAAGCTCTGCTCAAATCATGTTCCAATAATATATGGATTTTTACCTATTTATTGTAAAAATACATAGCTGAAGCACTACAACTCAAATTTAAAATAACCTTTGAATAACGTTTTTAGATTGTTATTATGCAATACCAAAAGCTCACAAAAGGAAACAGACCTTTACGGCCTGGAAAAAAAAAATATATTTTTCCATGCATACGCTAAGCCAGCCACTACAAATATACACCCCATGGACTAGGTGACCAGTTCCTCAGCCACAAACTGACCATTAATTGTACCGACACAGCGGGCAGCAGACTGGAGCCAGCACTGGGGTTACCTTCTGAGCCCTGTCGTCTGACCGACACCACGTTGGAAGCAGTGAAGGATGGACAGCTGATACAGACGTGCCTCTCCCTATCTCCAGGCCAACTCGAAGCTTCTTGGAGGACTTTGTGCAAAAGATGAAGTCATTGCCCTTCCCAGTCATCAGACTGAGAGTAAAGCATCCTCAGTAATGCAAAGCATGATTTTGGTGCAGTAGAGGATTCTGCAGATAGACAGGGCTTTTGCTTTTTTGTTTGTTGTTGGTTTTTTTTTTTTTCCTTTTAAGTCTTGAGAAAAATTTAATCAATGCTGCGTACAGTTACACTTACTTGCAGCAGGAAAAGTGCGAAGTACCACTTCTAGCAGGCCCTCCACAGAAAATATTCTTGATTTTGTTTCCTGAACGGCTGAAACTGAAGTCAGGTTTGCAAAGCAGCCACATATAAGAATTCTCCCCTCCCCTAAGAAATTTTGTATAGCCATAATCCTAAAAGAGTTACAAATTCAAAGTCTCTTTTTGTGCTCTACAACCTTAAATCCTTTTACAATTCATACAATTTTCTTTGGAGGAAACTTTTTTTTTAAATGTACCCAAAGCCTTGAAAAATTCAAATTTAAAAAAGGGGCAATTTAAATGCAAAATATTAAGTAACTGAAGACCTGAGCTACAGTCAGAAACAGCTCATCAGCTTCCACAAGGACATAAATATTTGAATAGATAGAGTAATTCTTGCTAAGAACATAGGACCGCAGTCATTCATTCTCCCCTGCACAGTGTCAGCTTGAAGGCTACTCTCTTAACAGATAGGCTGGGGAAAAAAAAAATTCAGTATAACAAGCCCAAAGAGAAAAGTTGCAAACATTTCAGAAAAACTTTCCAGTGGCAGTTCTGCTTCATGTTGATAAACTATCAAGACAGATTACAATTTTTGCAAGGAGAAATAGAAATATTCAAATGTGTGAATTAAGCATCTTTCTCTTCTCATGTGAAGCACCTTAATTTTCTGTGTAGGTCTTTTCAAATTCTTATCTCTCCAAACAGACTTATTTTGTATACACTTACTTAGCTTCCCCAATATATATTAAAAACAGTAAAAAAAAGCCTGAAACTGCTACAGCTAGATCTGCTGATCTTAACTGCACAACACAGGGACTTAGCAACTTATCTGCTTATCTTCATTAGTTTTCTACAAAACTTCGACAGCTCATCCAACAGCACAGAAACTCTCACTGTGTCACACCAACAGTTTGTATAGCCCAGCACTTGGTCTCCAGTGGTGGCCACAGGAGATGCCATTTACAGTTTGTGGTCTGTTCCCCTCCTGGCTCCCCCAGCATCCTTGGGAGACTGCATCTCCACCCATCCTTTCAGGACATCCATGGACCTGCGGTCTGTAAATCTGCCTAACCTCTTTCTGGGCCTGCTGACACTGCCTGCCTCCATAACCCCCTGCGACAGCAAGCTTCAGAAATGAAAAATTTTTCTTTTACTCGTTTTAGACTAACCTCCTACTGATGTCAGTGAGCGCACCCTATTTCTTGTACTGTGGGATTTGGTGCAGAAGTTTCACAGACCACTCACCCGCCAGGAGGGTGCACCATTCCCAATCCTGGTCCTCCGTACCCCTTTATTTCCTGGGGTACGGAGACCAGAACAGCACCTGGTATGCAAGATGCAGATGTGCCAAGGTTATCAACAAAATGACAGCCCTGCCATGTTCTCATTATCCCTCTGGCTGACACCCAACACCCTGTTGCTACTTCGCATGGCACCGATGACCCCGGAGAGCTGTCAGTTATGACTCCAAGGCGTCTTCCCCAAACTGCAACTGCCAGCTTCAAGCAGAGCATCATACAGGGATGGATTTACTCTTCCTAAGATGCGCTGCCTTACATTTGTCTACCTTGCAGCTCACCTTTTAGCCCCCTCAGTTCTGTGAGGTCCTTCCGATGTTCCTCACCGCTGGCGTGGTACTTAACTATGAACTCCAGATCACTGATAAAGGTGCTGAATGAAGCCTGTAATGTCATGTCCACTTTCCGTGGTTACTGACACCCTCCCTGGACCCCAACAGCTTTGTCAGGCAAGATTCACAGAACCCATACTCACTATCTCTCAGAAAAAAACCACATTTATGCACCTATTCAATGACTTTATTCTTTGTAATAGAACCACACATTTCTAGTTACTGAAAAAAAACCCATAGTGCTTCAGTGGATATTTGAACATAATAAAAGCAATCTCACAAGCTGCAAAAAGCCAATACTAACAATTATGCCTTCTAAGAGCTAAGTAATTAGAGTCCAAAGGAGATGAAAGCAATGAATAATGAATGAAAGGTTGTCATGGCTTCTGAAAGGCATCCACAAGCACATACCTCGGACAACCTCACACTGGCTCATCTGTCAATGCTTCATCTACCAGCACACTTCACGTAGCCAAATGCAGACAGCAGATGTGATCTACGCATGTTTGCAGAGATGTGAATGTGAAACAATACACAGACTAGGACAGACACTGCTGTATTGTGATCTCTCCAGCCTCTGCTAGGAAGTTTGTCGTCTTTTCTTGCATGTCAGATGAAGACAGCCACATCTATTTTGGGTGGTATTTTTAATTTTTTTTTTTTTTTTCCCCCAAGGCATGAACTTTTGGGAAAAAAAAAAAGCTCATGTTCATCTGCCTTCCTGAAGCAGGCCTCACAAACAAGTCTCAGGAAAATAAATCTTACATTCAATCCTCGTAATCTGAAAACATCCTATTTGTAAAACACCAGATAGCACACTCTGAGTCACTGACTCAAACTTACCAATTTCTATTCAGCATAGATGCTTTGTCAATAGAATGAAAATACAGCTTTCATGAAACATGTAATACCCTTATTTTGTTACCAGATGATACAGTCTCAGTCTCTCTGCCTAAAATAGTCAAACTCAGCAGCTTTATCCCCACTATCTATTTTTGCTGTGTGCTCAGCATGGTATTACTAGCCTAAGACTTGCATGCACTCAGCTACAAAGGACCAGTGTCTTTGACTTAGATGTTTTCCCACTGTACACTTCCCAGCTCCCTTCAAGAGGAACCTCTTGCACCGGCCCAGCACTTTGCCACTGTCTGTCTTTGCTTCCCAGCTGCTATAAAAAAAATTTCTTCTAATGCACAACCACTGCACAACTGAACAGGAGGCGTCAAACTGTCCCCAAATTCAACCCCAGCTCTTAGCCCCTTTCTGATTATCATCTTTCAACTGATTCAGCACGGCTAGGTCAAGAGTTAGGTCCTTTTATAAATTCTATTTTGAACCACAAGGAGAACTTCAAGGTGTAGCTTATCAAATGTGTGTTTATGACTGTCTCTGTACTTCTCCACAGTGAAAAAGATTCACTAACAGAACATGAGACCGGTACTGGCACAATGACCTCAGACTCCTCTGGATACAAAAATCTACCAGTCCCATAATTCAATGCTTCTGCTCTGTGATATCAATACCCATGTTCACATGAGGTCAGAGACCACATTCCCAATTCCATGAGCCAGCCAATGCTACCAGAAGTAGCTACCATTTTAAAGGGACCGAAGAACAGGGGTGTGGGGTGGAGTTTGCAGTCTGACTCACTACGGATTTTCCATTAAAAACATGTACTAGGGCTTAAGATGCTACGCTGAAGCTCCTGAACAGCCTAGAAAATAAATAAGTGCATAAGAATATGAGGATCTACATTGCAATGAAGATCTTAAAGATAATGCCTTAAAACTACCTTAAGGTTATACAAGTTAAATAAGCTAAACACCATTTAACCCCTAAGTAAGTTCTCTTTTAAAAGTGAGGTATTTGCAGCAATTTAAGTAAAATTACTTGTTTGAAGCACATTCTTTATATAGTCACAAACCCTTCATTAGAAGCACTAAGTATTAACCACGTTTGAGGTAAAATACACTTTTGGGGACAAACACAAGCATACACTTCGTCAGCTGCCTAATTGTGGTTTAGGATGCAAAAGTAAAGCCAAGATGGAGACATCTAAGTACATACCTTCACTATGACAGTTTGATCAGAGATGCTGCTCATCATCTCATTGATGGACTTAAAGAGCTGCAGCAGAGACTCCCTGAAGTCTGCTTCTCCTTTGTTTTCATAAAGTCTGAAAAATAATTAGGTTTCATAAGCACGATCCAACTAAAATGGAAATATATTTTAAAAAAAATCTGTTCAAATGACAGATGATAATAATTTGTTGCATTACTTTTTTTTTTTTTTAAATTCAAGAACTTCTACAAGTTTCTTCACTGAACCAAGAGTTATCTTTCACAAAAAAACCTAAAGACAAAACAGACAGACTGGGCTGGGCCAGCAGGAACAACAGATTTTTGTTTTAAAGCTTCCTATGTAAAATGCCACATTCAGTATTGTTTTTTACGCCTTCAAGTCATGGTGAATCCCTCAGTGGTGACCCAATTCCACATGCCCACACAGCAGTGGGATAGAGTCTCTTCACCCTGCACAAGAGCTAGCAGATGTCTGGGAGGACCAATGCCAAGCAGCTCTCTGATGAGGAAGCCAGAAAGCATCCAGACAACTTGCCAGCAATTGTTAAAATCTACCAGTGGCCTCAGGTGAGTGACCTTAAACTCTGTGCAAGAAAGAAAAAGCCTACCAACCCACTATTTGCTAAAAAAAAAAAAAAAAAAAAGCAGCCTTTTTTTTTTTTCATGGGAAGGGAGTGCTAAAGTTAAAATGCATTTCACCTCTAATTTCTGGCTCACTAACACTAAACTAGTTAAGGCTCAGTTTCCCACACAGTCAGTACAGCTGCCACAGAAGAACAACTAATCCACAGCTGAAGTTCACAAGGCAGGTCCCTGTGCCTTCAGGCAGGATTATTCAGAGCTGATCTGCCCACAGGGACCACCCCCCTGCCAGATGCTTTCAGGGGGATAACCCTGAGACGCCTGAGCAACACCAAACGCAAAAAATACACAGCCAAGCTGAAGAACTTGGTCCACTGGTTCAATACAGCACAGGAATGAATGTTTCTGAAGCTCTCTTGAATATTTAGATGTAGAATGATCTCCGCTTCAGGTGTAGGATGAGATAATTCTCACTATGAAATGGAAAGGGAAGGGGAGAAGACCACTAGCTCCACATAAATCCTTTAAAAAATTTTCTCCCCCTTTGGCAATACGTATGACTCGCCTACATAAGGGCTGTTGCAAATACACTTCTTGAACCTCAACTATACAGACTTAACATGACCCAGAAAAAGACAAAGGATCAGTGCTTAAAAGAAGCCCAGGAGAATCTGTCATCCAGGTCAAATCTAAACGGGGGTATTTATAAACATCAGAGGGGACTTTTTTCCCCAGCTAAACCCCATGCTTACCCGGTCAGCTTTGATTGCCTCCAAGAGCCTCATCCAACAGCAACTGGGCTTCCAAAGCCCTCCTTGGTTCCACTAGCTCTGTCCCTGAGCTCAGCTAAACATTTTGCACCAAGACCCATTACAGCAGCTCCCAGAAAGAGTTCAATTCCCCTTCATTTTCTTCTGGAGTTAAACCCAGTAAGAAGGTCTTGAATGTGGTCTACAGCTCAGAAAGAGCACCACACCCAGGCATTTTATATGTACGGTCATAGTATGATTTCTTCATGTTTGAAGATATCCTGATGGACCACCTAGTACAGAAGGAAAGGGGCTAATCTTAAGATGAACATGGAGTTCAGAATGTTCCTGCTGCTTTCCACTGAAACTAATGCGTATCATTTTTAATGCTGCGTTCATAAACCTTTGGGAGCCACAGATATTAAAAAAGAGCTATTTAACCAGTACACGGGGAAATAAATGCTACAGAAAAAATATTAAATTGCATTATTTTGCTGTGCAAATTTCTATTCCCCTTTTGGGCTAAAACTGGGGGTTATGCAGGACAAATTACTTGCTAACTCCCAATATCAATAATGGATTTCAGTGTCCCCCTGAACAGATTAGAGAGGTGAAACTAATACCAATATAAAGAGTAACTAAATTTGACAGTCCAATAAATCAAACTGTTTCAGACAAAAAGCTTTGCATTTCAAAAAGGAAATTGCAATAAAAATAAACAAGTTAGTCACAAATGTGTTTCTAGTGTCAGTTATTAACATATATTTATTTAATACACCTGATAATGCACAAAAACACTGCTGCTAGGAGAAAGGAAAACCAGGATTACACCAAGCTGACCCTTCTAGCACCGCCTTCAAATTTTAAGAGTGTTGTAAACACAGCATAAACACTGGTATCATTACTGAGTAAATCAAAGATCTTTCTAAAGTTCACTTATAATATTTTGCCTTTATAAACCTTGATATACTGAACAAATAGATTTGTCACCAGGGTTTAACTAGATGAACTAAGCTTCTACGTATTTACCCAGAACTGAAGCTTGCCTGCAATCACACTACTAAAATGCTCCATATATTCAGTCCACTACCATATTACTAAAGTTAAAAATATGTAATATTTTTAGTAAAAGATTCTGCTTGGTTGTTGCGATTTCTCAGTAAAACGCTAACGATATTTCAGAACACTGTTACACTTCTGCATTATAATCACTTCAAATCACACACCTCAGGCAGGATTTAAGTCTTACAGCAGAACAAATCATGGTGTCATTCAGCAGCTTTGCTGATTAATCCCTTGTCATTGAGAGCTGTGTCTTCCCGACGCTAAAGAACTGTGAATTAGTGCTTAGCACAAGGAAATCCAATGGCCAATACCAGAGGGTCATATTGTCTGTAAATCTAATTTGCAGCAAGAGATAATTATTTTTTTCTGTTTTAAAGTGATTTGTAGGACGTGCAACAGTGTAAGTGACATTCAGTATTTTATGAATCTCACAGCAAGACTCCCACCGAAATAAATTACAATCTCTCAATTAGAGAAAGGTTGGTGGAGTTGGTAACTACAGAGCTCTACATAAATCCCTTGTAATAAGGTTGTTACCATAGCTAACAATTAGTAAAAGGATTGAATCTAAGTGAAGACGAACACATCATCGACTTCATTTTATAATTTTTCTAGTATTTCTGCTCTGACAGGTGGGGGGCCTGGGGTGCTCCGAGCTGTTGGGGGTTTGACTCCAACAGTACTTGTGGTTTTCTTTTATGAGGCAGGGTATCGAAGCGCACCTCATACTCCTTTTCCTCCTCACTGTCCATCGACTCTGACTCTCTTCCCTCCCCACGTCTGGCCTACGAATAAAGCCCTCTGCAAACCACAGCTTCTCCCCGAGCCTTGCAAACACCACCCAAGGACAAACATCACGTTTCCCATCCAGAAAAGCTCTCCCTTCGCTTTGCTGCAAAAATGTCAGTGCTTTAGTCTTCCCAGACTTCAGGAGCCATCTGATGAAAGCCGCTAGCAGAGCCCAGGCCTGGATGAGGAACAGGGCAGTACGGCTACTCAGTAGCTTCAACATTTCAGTCACAATACCAGACAGTTAGCTATTAACAAAAGTTTCTCAAATAGTGGCAAGTTTTATTTGTTCAGTGACCTAAACTATAGTGAGCTGCAACACATCATGATTTTAGCAGCCCACTTGCTACTTAAAATATACCTCTCTCAAGGAAATGTGGCTTGCTCTTAGGGAACAGCTGTCTCCTGAAATAAGTTCTAACTTAAGATATTTCTACAACAGTGCAATACTGAGCAACTTTAACTTGTGGTGTTATAGAATTTTGACCCTTTCTGAACAATATTGGCAATCGGAATTACAAGAGGTTTCAGCGTTCACCACACTTACTGATTGAACAATATCCTGGACCGGACTATGAACTTGAAGATGTACTCCAAAGCTTTCATAGCTTTAAAGAGTTGATCAGTGATACCACACTTCTCAGCATTATCCACGTACGTTTTTAAAACTTTAGTCAGTTTTCTGTATAAATACAAAAACACATAAAAGTTACAAGTATGCACGCAGAGAAGAATTTCAATTTTGAAAGGTTTAAAGAAAAACTATGCGCCTAAGTAGTGCCCACCAAGTTACAAAATTAATTATGCAACTAATAAACTCATTATGTTCTTGGTTTTGCTGGTAAGTAGCTGCAACCTGTTCTTGAGAAAAAAAGAAAAAACACAGACTATAAAAACATTCAACATACAAGCAATACGGCAAGTTTTGATCAGACTTATTTTCTGCTAGATATTTAGGGATATTCAGATTTAGGTTATTATAAAGATGCAACTACTAGTAATAATCAAAATAATAAAAATAATTAAATGAAATACAAACACATTGTTAGAATTAAAACACATAAAATGGGAGTTTCTTCATTAAACAAGGCCTCCCCTTTACATAGTGTTCCCATAGATTTTGGGCTAGAATTTGTGAAATTTATTTCTCAAAAATGTATATAACACCAGTCAGAAATTCTCTTATTCCACATTATGAAGTCTATCAAACTTGAAAGTGAGACAATTTTAAAAATAATACCATTTCAACTACCTCCCTTCCAATGAAAATAAATCACGATCTTAATGCAACTAGAAGCAATTCCATTTTAAATCATCCTAGCTACGCTGTAAGTTTCAACATTCACAATAAATGTAAACAAGTACAACATTATATACCATTAACAGAAAATAACATTGAGTAGTCAGATACCTTGCTATATGGGCATTTATTTGAATAGGAGTAAACTGCATAAGAATTTCAAGTAATCGCTTAGATACTGTCAATACAACCTCTCTTCACTTACAAACTCGTGCAATAAAAGGCAGGGAGAGGGCAGGGATCTCTCATGCCCACAGGCACAAGTCAAGCCAGAATTCAGATCTTCTAGCATCCTCAAGCTCAAGCCTGCTTCAACCTCCCTGCATTTAAGGAAGGGAAGGATGCTCTCCATGCCTACCAGCAAAAGGGCCACCTTCAGCTCTTGCTAATAAAACCAGACGCTGGGGGATGCTTCACCCTTTACCCACTTCACATGAAGGCTGCAACAGTGGCTGTAACTCAGTGAAGCGACTGCAATATCTAAGTTGTGACTAAAGGACTAACTCTTCTTCACTATTGTAAATCAACACTTCTCAAACATTTTATGGGCACATAATAGAGACTGTATAACAGCAAAGTGCACAGCAGGTTTCCCTGTTCGGGTTTTTTTTCCTCCCGACTCTGAAAACATGTCCATTGTATATTTTCCTCCAACACTAATAGTCTAAAGCAGCAGCAAAGAACCTAACTGTCAAGAAATACTTAAGACAGCAAAAATAATGGACCTGTGGTTTTTTGTTCTTCACTGCTTCCTCCCCAAAGTGACAGTAACGCAGATAATACAGGGTAGAACATCAATTTAATGCACCAAACAACATATATTTGAAGCATCTTAAGCGGGCATGATTTCTCTCTCAAGTATGACTGAGAATTGCTCATGAATATTTTCCTCACAAAACAATTCTTGAAATAGTCAAATCATCCCCTCCTTCAATACAACAAAAACAAGACTTCCTCCTTGCAAATGACTGAAAGTTTTATTACTGTTATTTCAAGAGAGAAAGACATACTATCTCCTGTCTTCTTCAAGAGCCACCCACCCTCCCAAGCTGTATGGGCAAATTCCTAATTAAACTACATAAACAAGTAACTGAATAACGTTATCTGGAACAACTGTGCAAGCCACATTAGAGAAAGTAATATTTAAAATTTACGTGTAGGCTAACGTAGCACTGAAATGCTTCTTAATGTAGGTTTCCAAGACAGGATTAAAATGTTGAAATTTTCTGTCAGCAATCAGTCCAATGATAAATACCTGAAAAAAGAGCATAATTATTGCACTAGCCTCAAAAAAATCTTTAATATTGTATATTCAACCACCTTTATTTTCAGAGAAGATACATTAATAACATTAAAAACACAAAGACTTTGGCTTTTGATTATCCTCCCAATATATCAATATACTCCTTTCCTGTGAAAACTTCGTCTTCATAACAAAGTTTTCTCTTCCGAGCAGAAACTTTTTGTGTCTGTCCTGAATTCTGCTGTTAATCCACTAAAATGACTGGACTTGATTGCTTCCATCTTTTCTGAGAGGATGACATGATGTAATCCAACACCCTTTTGATCAAGTCCAACTGAAACTTCAAATATAATAAAAACCTTCCATGCATTTTAAATTAAATAATAAATAAGTATCAACTAATAAGATACATTTCATTAGTAAACTTCATTCTAGCATTTACACCGTGTTTGTTTTATTTATTCATCATTACCGAATCTACATTTTAGTCCATCTACAAAGCAAACTTACCAAAGCATCAAACACTAATGTGTCAAACGTCTCACTCTCCGAGTTCTCCATCATTATGTTAAAGAGTGCATCCAATGTATCTTGAAGAAACTACAAATAAATACACAAGTCATCATTTTTACGGGAAAAATGAAATTGAGACTTCACACCGGTTTCTACAGATGTATTTGCTTTCATTTATACATTTTACAGAGTAAAGACATTTTAAAAGTTAACCCAAAAAAGGAAAATTTAACACTTTTGTTTTCAGCAAATTATTTTTTAGTGAAGTTGATTATCTATACATCTGTATCACTCAAACAGGAAAAAAAACATCAGAAATCACACTTGGTACACCTGAACAAGGAGTTTAATCTATTATAGTGAAAGAACAAAAATGTATTTCAAAACTCAGTTTCAACATACAGTCAACAGGACCATGCAGTTTCTGAAAACTGATGTTTCAGAGCACAAACCAGACAAGCAACTAAGTCTCATGCCAAATGAATCAAGTCATCCTCAGTAGTTTTGAGCTGAGCAATGAAAAGTGCACATCATATCGCTTTGCATGACTGCATAAACTCAGATCCACAATTTCAAATGAGAGCATACATGCAGCCATGGGAAACAGAGCACACAACCTTCTGCCCCAGCCCAAAACCCACACGCCTCTATCACTGTAACAGAGGAAGAGTCTTCACTAGCCACTTGGCTGGACACCCCGATCTGTGCAACACGAAAGTAAAAGCAGATTAGTGTCAGGAGATTCAAGTTAAGCAGAGGGATAAAAGCTGTTTTAAGCATGTATAATTACAGTATTTCTTCCCAGTCACAGCAAGTAATCCATGCATGGCCCAGAGATACTCATCAACACACTCGGTTTTATCAGCATGGGATTCTGTGTCTGAGCAGTTTCTTCCACCAGGCGACACAAAAAAACGACATGGGCTCCTCCAAGGCAGAATGAGGATGGATCATGGCCTCAGTCTGTATTTGCTTTGGTTGAGAAAGAAGGGGTTCAACATGGATTGTTCCAGCATGTCTGTCTCAAATGAAGTAAAAATGGTTTTTGTCTTGTAGACGAGACAAGGTATAGCTGGGGAAGAACGTCTGAACAAGCAGAAGGCAATTGATTCCTGATTGCAACTACAAAGAGGTATTATTATACACTGTGGGAGCAACGGAAAAACAGCCCAACTCCCACCTTCCTCCCTTAAAAATTTTTATCTATGCAGAGTCTCCTAGATCAAACATGAATCACCTGGACTATCTACTAAATCTAGAGTTAAATCTCAGGAATTAACCTCCATTTAGCAGCTCACTAAACACTGCTGAATGCCAAACTTCCTCAAAACAAGTGAACGTGGAGCCACAGTTTGTGCTACTAATATCTGAAGATGAGAAAACAGAAAAGCCAAAATGCTGGCAGCTGATTTTAGACTTCAGTTCTGGGGGAGATCCAGCTCATAATTTCACTACAGGAAACTACGTGCAGTTAAAGAACGTGTGCAAATAAAGTACATTTAACCAGCATCTGGCAGGAAGGAAAGAGTAAAGCAGTTTTGAGCTTTGACAGGAGAAGTTTCTGTCTTGAAGAGAAGTAGTACTCTCAGATCCCAAACACTGCCTGGCTAAGTCCCTTTAAAAACAAAGGAGGCTTAGAAGGCCATGTCATGACTGATCAAGTCTTCATTTCACATTTAGGCATCATATATTGACTTTCATTAGTAGAGTTCAAGTTTTAAATCCGTTCACAAGGACTTCATGTAACAGCAAGAAGAATACAGGATAGATGCGTTTGTTGTATAAAGTGGCAGGAAAACATTTCTCAGGTAGGGAGCTAGTATGAATGATTTCTAGTCTATTAGTTTACGTTCTCATATCCTATAGACTTTATGCACAAATGGAGTCAGAGCCTCTGTTAAAGGGAGATAATATTTACACTTTCCGTACACTATTGAAACAGTCAATCACAGAATGAGTATTTTGGCTGATCTCTACTTAGCAATAAATGAACATCCATAGGCAGAGGCATTTTACTGGCATTTTAAAAAAATAGTTTAACAGAAAATTTGAACGTGTTTTATCACATGCATACTTTTTTTAAAATACATAGACTGTACCGTGTATCGTACTTAAAAACAGGAAGGACAAAAAAAGCTGAAAGAACAGAACAGTTACAAACTAGGTATTACAAACGTGCAACAGAGCAGTCTACACAAAGATTTTCTGAACACTCGTGTAAGAGATGGATAACGTAAACAGTGGTCTTTAAAAAAAGAATAAAAGTGGCGAAGAGAGCAATATTAAACATTCACTCTTCTGTCCTCTGCAGAAATCAAGTTCTGCTCAGATCCCTATGCAACAGGGAGAAGGGAGTATGATTTCATAGAAGTCCTGCAACAGTGCAGGGAGCAGTGAGTGTGTGCCAGCTGGAGAACTTGCTCCGATATTGCTTTTACTTAACCCTCGTTTGTGCTGCATTCTGATGCTTCTAAAATCACCAATATCCATCAAGCAGCAATCTGCTGTACACTCTGTGATGTCATTAGGAGAGGAGGGAAAGTTACAAATGACAGAACTATGACAACACTTGGCAGAAGTGAGTATCAGTGTCAAGTTTTTAGTTATGAAATGATCCATGACAAAATAGCAGCAGGTAGAAGCTTTCTGGAAAAGAAATCATGTGAGATACTGTTTTCACCACCCTCAATAAAGGATACCAGCATTCTCAGATGTTTTAAGTTACTTCAAGATGAGGCATTCATTATGCTTCTATTAACCAAATTAAAATCCACTGAAGTAAGGAAGCAACACTACAGGCCCTTAAGGGTCATCTGTCCCCAAGACATTACATCTTTTGACACTCTTTTAGATTTGATTTATTACAACACATTCAATAAAGTCCCAGCCTACTCTTTTCCACAGATAAATCTGTCTTTATGTAGGTCTCTACAATCACTCAGTGGCCTTGGCAAATGTAAACAACTTGCCTCAGCTAAGTATTTTGAGGAGAAATAATATTTTTTTAAAAATATCAGCAGCACACAGTAGGATTACATTCCACGTCCATGTATTAAAAATACATTTAATATTACCATGTAAGAATTCCAAGATGTTCTAATCTTGCAAACACCCCTTGCCTTCATGTATCTATATATAAAAATTCACTGAAGTGCTAAAAAAAAAAAAAATACCCTACATTTTCAGAAATTTGCATTTTACATGTGTTTTACCAGCACTCAACATCTGAAATGTTCTTTGAGGGCAGGGAAAAGGGCTTAAGCATCCTAAAGGCTGAGAGATACCTGGCTACAATTTAATGTGCAAGTGTGTGCAGTGAGGTTGGGGAGGGAAGGGAGAATGTAGGGAGCAAAACAAAAGATACGAATACCTCAAAGTATGGGATTCAGCAAAATTATGACACCAAATTGATTTTTAAAGAAATTAACTTGTTACCTTAACCACTTCACCACCATCAACTTTCATCAGCTGCTTCAAATTCTGCTGCAATAGGTTTGTGTTAGATCGCCATTTCAGAAGTCCCAAGAGATCAACTAGGAATAAGAAAAACAATTATATCATTTAGGATATTTACTTTCACTCACACTCCATACTATGTTCAGGACACATACGTTTGCTTTCTTAGGTCAGCCATTTTCACTGGACAACAATATATTTCAAGCATGCCTCTGACACTGCAGAAACCTAGTACAATACTTCTATCATGAAAGAACTCTGAAAGGCTTTCAAAAAAGCAGCCTGCTTTTGAAATGTCAGCATTAAAATCTAGGCCAAGAAAGTCTGATCCCTCAGTTTTAATTTGTTGTACACAACAGTTGCGTGTTTAGAAAAAGATGCCAAAATGAAATTAGTCAGCCACCAACACAGTCATATCTACAGGGCCGTGACTCTTCCAGCATTAATGTTTCTAGCTTCTTTGCTCTCACTGAATAAACTGAAAAGAAAATAAGGCACAATGCAAGGCAAACAGTTGCAAACTAAGCTAATTCAGTGGAAAGCTGTCTGCTTAATAACTCACAATGCCCAAATTGGTTAGTTGCTTCCAAGTGATGGAGAGCTAGGGTACAGATCAGATCATGAAACAAATCAACTGCAAACGGTCTTGTCCACAAATTCTACATCCCGCTATTAACATCATGTCACTTTAGCATTCACTGATAAACAAGGGAATACAGAAGGCAAGCTCACTCTCATTTATTAGTCATAAAGAGCCACAACACCATTTTTCAGTTTCGCTTAAGGAAAACTTTTCACGAGGAACTCACAATTGGGGTTCCCCTGCAAATAAGCACACTAGTAAATATTAACCACCACACTGGAGCACCAGTAAGTTAAACCCCGCCTAGCACTTGTTGAGTTGCGACATGAATTGCCCACAAACCCAAAACCCCAAGCTTGTCCCGCCTTAGCCAGACTACCATCAGGGAAAAATTCTTCCCTGCCCCATTAAAAATCAGTTTTCAGCACAAAACAAACTATCCATAAAGACAGTTCATCCTCAGTAGAAGCCCCCCAGAGAGAGAGACAAATAGAAGATTTTAAAGACTGTCTACCTTCAGTTTAGCCACTGGATTACTACTGCACATCACCCACCCCCAGCATGGTTAATATTATGTGAATTCTGCTCAATGTAACTCTTAAACAATAAGGACAGACCACTTCTCCCAACCAGTACTCCCTCACTTCTTTTATTCAAACTTTCAAAGCAGCCAAGAAAATGTTTACCAAGGCATGCATCTGCAGAGTACGTGCTGGAAATTATACGCAGAGACCCAGAGCAGCTGCTATACCTTCCCCAAAATCTTTCATTCTAAGCAATAAATAAAATTACTTCTAGTGGAACGGCCTGCAGTTCTCCCTGGGATAGATTCCCCTCTGAGCAGCACTCAAACCAAGCCTTCTTACTATCTCTTTGGGAACAGAAGTAGAGAGTGTTTTCCTACGTTAAAGCTTTGAACAATCCAAGCCTTCAATTTTTTTTATTTTTTAAATTTTTTTAATATCTCCTACAAGAAGTCTATAGGCTGAAACCAAAATCTTGGAAACTCAACATTAATAGAAGAGAGAAATAAAAGAAAAGAAAAGATGCTTCCATGAGTTATCCAAAGTGTTTCATGAATATGTTTGTATCAGCTTCCCACCACTGAATTTGGTTTCAGTCTGACTTCTAAAAGGGCACCAGCTTGACTAAAGAAATGATCTCAACAAAAGCCAGCCCACAGACTATCTTTGAATGGCATCGTGTATTGCCCCAAGAAAACAAACCCATGTGTACTTTCAGCGTGATGACACAGCAAATGCTAAATGAATATACATGTGAACAGAAAATGTCAATGCAGCCCAAGTACCAGAAAGAGAAAAATAAGTTACAGTGTACAGTAAAAATGTGCATTCACTCTGTTACTGCAAGCATTAATCCCAGCAAAGTACCAGTCAGTCAGTTAATCCTGCTCTCTTAATAGGTCTAGGTATAAAAACAATACAGTAAGTAGAATAGGATAAGAATGTAAAACAGTATTTTAGCCTATAGTAAATAGTAATTAACATAGCCTAGGTCAGGGGAAATTTATATGATCAGAAAATATCAGAGGAAGATGACAGAATGAGGATTTTCAATTCTAAACGGTTAGAACAAACATCTAGCCTGCCCAGTAGCCAACAGCAACTCTACTTTATTTGGGTTAATGTAATTTATGATTATATTGACTACATATGAAGATTTTCTTTTACATCTTATTTAGCAATTGGAAGCAAATGGTCCAACTTCCTGGTTATATACTTTCCTTGACCTGTATTTATGCAAAGGTTTCCATATAGATAACCAAACTTTTCTCAAAGCCCAGTCACTGAATTGAAGTTAGATAATATTTCCACTCTAATTAAATTCCTGTGTGTTCTTTGAAATAATCTTCCCTCTTGACTTTAAGCATTTGGTCTTCCACTCTTTAGGACTTGTTTTATTTTAATTCTGTATTCACATCTTCATTTTTATGCCACTGTAGCACCTGAATTTACCATATCATGTGTATTGCTTTTTTTTTTTTTTAAATTAGCAATTGTGCTGAATGACTAAGTAAAATTCTTCTCAACTGTTTTCTGAAAGACTTGTCTCCTTGGTTCCTCAAAGTCTTGACTCCAGATGAGTAAGTCACTATTATCTAGAGGTTTGAGTCCTTCACAAAGAAAACAAAACATAGAAATACTTTCAATAGGCCTTACAAACACTCTGGATGCTTCACAACAGCAAATATACAGGTAGAACACTAGACAGCTCTGTGGCTACTGGTAATCAGAAAAATTTTCCAGCAAGCCCATTAATGCACTATCAGTTCTATTCCCATCACCCTGATAATAAAAGGCATCCATCTTGATAGTCTTGTAAGAGACGCTGATAAGATTTACTGTCCACAGGGGGATGTCGCTTTTAATGCCATTTTGTCCCTCTTTCTGGATTTCCTGGTATCTCCAGCTTCTAGCTGACAGAAAAAGACGACTCAAATACCAAAACTGTCTTGCCTATGCAGGAGGAAACAAGACCTCAGTTTGTCATAGCACAACAAGCTACTCAGAAAAAGGAAAACAAAATCAACACACAACCCTGACTTGGACATGACATCAGGAACAGTTTCAAAACAGACCTTGCTATACATTTACCCTAAGAACAGAAGGCCGAACATTTCCCACCCCAGAGACATCTACTGAGATGTTATTAAGTGCAAGCATAGGATCAAATTCCTCACTTCTGACCTTAAAAACACCCAAACAAAAACAAAGGAAACAAAACAAAAATTAAAAAACAAAAAAAACTCACACCACCACAAACTTGGGGTGCCTGCTGATGCATTTAATGCCCCACAACATGTAAACAGTAGCAAAGCAAGTGTGAGGTATTAAGGAGCCAACCACCCCCTAGAGAAGTTGGGGACCCAGGGCCACATTGCCTCTTAATACATCAGGTGACAGCAGCACTGTCAGTCACGACTTCACCACACACATCTCTATAGTTTGATACAGTTTCATATCAATTCTTAAATTCCAGAGTTTAAATATAGAAGCTCTGTATCACTACACAAAAATGAACTTGATGTTCACGTCAAAGTGTTTCTTCAGCCCGTAAAGGGCATACTTGTAGAATAAAGGCACGCACTGCCATAGTCCTGTGGATATGGGAGGAAGAACATTCTCTTCTGCCTCAGATGGCAAAGGACAATCTGGCCAAGAAGCAAAGTGATGATGAACAGCAACTTCTGATGCCTCCAAAAGCTGATCTTCTCACTGATTCCGGAGGAGGTTGGTGAGGTTTTTTTCTTGTTTTCAGATGGTCCTCCTCTTTGGTTTACATTGCTACTCTTCCTCAAAATTAAATGCAAAATCTAAGAAAAGGCCAGGAAATGTGTTGCTATAATATGTTCTGCCACAAATCACTAACTACTGCTCAAATGTTAACTAAGTAGATACTTCATACTATCACCTTCTCTCAAAGAAAATAGTTGAAGTCTTACCAGTGGCCAAGTTTGCTATTTTGGAGACCTTTCAGATGCTAAGGACATCAATTACTAACAGAAAAGCAACATTAAAAACTTACAGTTCATAGAGAACTGAAGTTAAGTGTGTGTTCAAAGAGCTTATATATGAAAAGATAGTCTGCAACATCAAATACAATGCAGAAAGAGCCATGTGATTTATTAACATAGTTTCAGAATTACTAAAAGTAAGTCTTAAAGCCAATCCTAAGATACTTATGGAGGGTGAAGAAAGAACTATTACAAGATGACGAAAAGGAGAAAATTATGTTTTGGGTCAACATTTTGGTAAATGAGGATAATCATTTTACTTACTTATTTTTAAGAAAGTCAAAGGAAGAATATTAACCAACAGTTTTACAGAAGTTGAAGTCAGCTTCAGAAACTATAATCTGAACAGTGCTGCCAATTTTTAAATGAAAAATGATACTCGAGGGAGGAATTTAATGATGAAGTTTTCTTGTTTCTTTTCTAAATTGCTTAAGGGTACATGGTGATCTTGCTTAATAATGGCAAAATACTTTGAAGAAAGAGAAAAGGCTTTGGCAACTTTTTCTCAAAGTTTCACAGGCAACAATTAACAGTAACATTAAATAAGGACCAAAAGTTCAAAGCAAATTATATGTAAATTAAGCATTAAACAATGATCAGTCTTAATTTTAATAATAGTTCTGTGAAAACAATGTCAATACATTGATCGCTGTGAGATACTTCTAACTACTAACAAGCACTAGGAAAGACTGAGGGAAAAAAACCCTAATCCTATCACAAACAAAGAGCAGCTCAATTCCACATGCTGGTTTCTGCACTCTACAAAACCTCAAAACTACTGTGTTACTGTTGAGCTATGATCCCATTTTTGCTATGAAATTCCAAAATCATTTCCGAATTTTTTGGTAAACACCCTCTTAGGCTATAAGACTGCCAGACTGCAGTGAATCTGATGTGCTCTGAATATGAAACACCTAGGATGTGCTGTAACAGAGATGCCACTGAAAAACACTGCAATAAAATTATGAGTTGACGACGAAGTCATACCAGAGTAGTAACTTTCCCCCTGGACAGAGGAGAACTCATTAACGTAACAATCCAATCATTATTCCCACCCACCCCCCATCCCAAGCCCTCCTCATCCACAACCTCAACTCCCGACAGATCTATCCAAACTGAGCAGTCCCTTCTCCCGAGTCACGAAGGAATGATCCCTTCTCCTGGCATGACTCACTCACATCTCAATGACCCACCCACACTCCCGAGTCTACTTATGGTGCAGCGAAGAGAACAAGGGACTGCTCCATGGCAACGAAGCACAAAAATTACAGAGAGGGCACCGTCTGGAAATGTGAAATATTTGCTTTGGTGGCTGCCATCAGCTCTACATTCCACAGCCTTTGGATGCAGTCAGCCAGCTGACAAATACACATGAAAAATGTATATAAGGCCAAGTTTTAAAAGGAACAAAATATGCCAACTGCATTCCTGGTACTCTGTCTTCATGTGAAGATGGGTGAACACGAGAGTGACCTCCATGCAATACATTCTCATGCTCACATCCCTTCTGCCCAACACAAGAAAACATCAGAGCTTTCTTCAGGCATAAGATATGGATACTGCACCTTGGAAATAACATGAAATAGCTTATTTGGGAGCAGAGCCATGGTATTACCTACGCTTGAAAGCAAACTCATCCTCTTCCTTAGTGCTATTATTCACACCCCCAGAGAAGTAAAATGCCACAGAGCCTGTTTTCAGTGTATTTCAGTACAGAAGTTACAACTATATGGCAAACAATATATTCCTGTTTCCATTTAACTCGGGATTCTTCTCTTTTCTTAGAGACAAGTACTGCTCTAAAGCAAAACAAAGCCCATGGACAGAGAAGAGGCTGGATAGTACACAAACTCAGTAGATGCTTTTGCTGCATCCAGACAATTTAATCCAAGACTGCATGGCAAACAACCCACCATCTATTCACAGAGGAAGGAGGACGAAAAAGGCAGGAAAAGCAGTACATACAATCCCACTCCAACTGCAAGGAACAGAAGCTCCAGCAGTTCTATGAACTTACCATTCTGGGTAAGTTTTGTTGAACAAACTAGAGTTGAAATCTGGAAAGAGTCTTTGCTGATAGTGCAGCTTCCAAGGTTCTGCATGCTCTTCCCTGTTGCAGAGTGTCCTTTTTCCTCCAATTCTATTTTAGTGGATGGTAGACTTAAATACGTCGAGGCATCCTCCAGCTTCTTTGCTTCTGCCTACAGTGGTGTTTTAATACAACACGAAACAATTTGAAAATATCTAGTAAAAATATTATTGTAAAAAAATTATTTACATTGGATTTTCTTAGGTTTGCTCCAGAATTGGAGCTACCCAATGAGTCTTTAACAGTAATTTAGCACTAACCTGTCTACAGATTAGAGCCAAGATGTGATATTTATAGGGCTACAGAAGTAACTTTTCCCAGCCATTAAAACCCACATAAAACTCAGTAACAAGTGCCTTTGAAATTAAAACATCCCCAGCAAAACTTATTCAAGGTTTAACAATCAAGCTGCCAAATATGCAAATTGCACAGTACTTGCTATTTAGTTGCTTGATCTAACAAAATAGTCTCTAAAACATTTTTCTGTGCAATTCTGTAACAGTAATTCACTACAAGTCAGTCAGCTGAGCTAGTGACTATGGAAAGACTAAAGTATCTCAAAATTCTACCTTGTAAACTATAAGGTCATGTTCTCCATCTCTCAAAGTCGTTCCATCATATCTCATGAGCTTCACAAATGCTAGGGCAAATATTTTCTCAGATTTATCTTTGGCTGTTACAAAAACAAACAAACAAAAAAAACCCCACCACATAATTAAGTATTTGGTACTTATACAGACAGTCAACCTAAATCTCAAAAACACGGATAACTGGTAAATGAGTGACCATAGTAAAGATTCTCAGAGAAAGTGTGTAAGAAGTTAGAAGAGTCTTCTAAACGCAAGACAGAACCAAAAAAAATGCAAAATAAATGTGTAAGAATCTGACCACACCAACAATAACTAGATGCTTAATATTTCTATATTCTGTCTGTTCTTTTAGAAAGCTGGATTAAGGCAACTCTTTAAAAACAAAACAGAAATTTGATGCATTTATGGTGTTCAGGTTTTTAGGAATTAGAAGAATGGCAATGCTTGGTACCTAAAATAACGATTTAAAGACCAGCATTGAGGATCTCAACAGTGCTTTATCATTTGGAGGGGGAACATTAGAACCAAAGCGGAAACAGGATTCGTAACTACAGATGAAGCATCCAAGTTCTGAAAGCTGACCCACTCTACAACCAACATGAACTAGAAACTGCATTCAGTTTCCTCTCATTGTTCAAAATCTGTTATCAAAAGTTAAGTAAAAACAAAGCAACAGGGCAATTAAAAATCACAAAGTTAAGAAGTAAAACCGGAAGGTAAGTGCAATCAACTTGACTGGCCCAAGGGGCCTGTGAGAAAGCCCCGCAGACCTAAAGCACGGCCTCTAGTTCATATTTAAACCACAGCCAACCAAAATTTTTGAGTCATCATAAAAATACTTCTGACACTAGTAATTTGTAGTGCACAGTCATAATTTTGATACTAATGATACCGATTTTGGCATATTGTTTTCATTAGCAAGTATCATTTTCTAAACTAAGTAAATCTTTTATTCATGATCAATTTGCAAAATATACAGCTTCAATTAAATAACTGCCATGGGGTAATGTACTACATATTGCACAGATACATATACATGAAGAGTATTACACGTCTTAAAATGCATCCAGTGGACACTACCTGATTAACGCTTTTGTCTACGCATTTATTCTACAGCAAAAAATTTTGCTGCAGATTTAGAAGGGCTTTCCTACCAAGAGAGCCAGCCCCTGTAACCAGTATATGGAATGAACATTATCACAACCAAGGCATAATCCCCAAACTTTACTACAAAACAACTGTTGACAAATGGAAGATGTCTAGCTCTCTCAATCTGATCCTCAACAGCTCAGAGCATCTCAGCTGCCAGCAACATTACAGGAAAGACAAGGAAAACCACAAGCTCTCAAGTATCTTTTAGACTAAAATTACTTCAAAAAAACCACAAGTCAGTCTGAGAACCAGAAGCAGAAACCAAGTTTCTTAATAGCTAAGTCTTCAATTACTGATACCAAGCCTACTGTAAACTCTTTCATGTTCTCATTTCACATGTGGGGTTGTTAAATATATTTACTATTCCCTACCCACCTACTTCTAAGATACACAATACCGCAACCCTTTCACAGCTGCTAACTGAAAGCTTTATTCACTATCCCTTTTATTTGACTTGGAGAAATAACTAGGCAGGAAAGGAAAAACTTGATGTCGATTGGTAAGGGTAAACAAGATGTAAAGGAAAAAAGAAGCTGAGATGCTAACATAAAATAATCAGGCAAAAAACTTATCCCCGCACTAAAAGTGATTACAATAGTCAGTTAACAGATTAGGAACATTATGCCTGTTTCAGCAGATTTTGGCACCAGACACTGACAAGTACCATAATGAGAAGGCTGAATTACTCACAGTCCTGTGATGATCTATGACGGAACGTGAACCTTAAATGACTGCGGTTCACATCTTCAATGGGGATTGCAACCTTCATATATTGGGAAAGAGGATGGAGAAAGAAAACAGTCAGTACAGTATCTTCAAACATCATCAACCACTACCAAATCTCATCTAAACATCTTTCAACAATTTCCTTGGCGCTTTCAGGAAGATTAATGTTAAGTACCAGCTTCATTTTGCCATAGAAGACCTTGAAAGGTCACAGATTCCCCAAGAAAATCCCCAATTCTTGCACGAAGAAAGAGAGAAGGAACAAAGCAAGCCTGTTAAGTTACCCAACAAGACCTGCAACTTCAGATGTTGGGCTCTAACCTCAAAGCCTCCCCTACCACTCCTCCCAGCTCTAGAATGAGCCCCTCTTGAGTTTGACTCATAGAGGTGAACTTGATTATCAACAGCAGTGAAGTAAAAATTCTTAACACATCGGTTATGTACGCAACACTTGTACTACATATACTATTAATGTATCTGGATCCACATGTAATCAATGTGCAGACATGTAACTAACGCTCTTCTCCCCCAGTACTTTTCCTAGAGCCGCCGTATTTTCTTAATCACACCCACATTCAGGTTCTGTGCTGTACACTGTCCCCCAACACCAAGTCTAGGTTTCTGCCATTCCCTAGCAGTCACTTTCTGTCTACAGATGCAACAAGAGCACCTTTGCACTCAAAATATCGGTGCAGGGAGTACCTGTAAGTCCCTTCTCAGTACACGTATACTGCTCCCACTGACTACAGCTAGACAGAATATATTTTATAAAGCTTACGTCAGCCTCCTCTGTAATATTAAAACTTGGCATTTAAGCTAAAATGTTATTGCCCAAGAAAATTCAGCAAGCTTAAAGCACAATCAGCCAGATCCCAAAACACTGATGAGTTCAACACTACAGCAATTGTGTTTTAACATTAATACCCTGCTTCTCTAGCTCAGCTTCATGGAAATAGAGTAAACCATTCCTAAACAGATGTTGGAGTGCCCCCATAACAGCCATCTTGACCAAAAGGATGAAGTAAAATTCATTATGCAATGAAAGTCAAATCTATTTTCCAGCAGTCTCTGAAAGCCTTCCTTAGTTGAGCTATTCCTTTTGTCCTGCTAAACATGATCACAAGCATTGAACTTCCCTAGTTTTGTTTCTCAAGGCTCTCCACTGGAATGTGTATTAATTGCATATTAACCCACACAGAGGAAGTTATTGTAACAGTTTATATACCTTTACAGTCTCAAACCAGCGAGGCTGCTTTACTTGGTAATATATCACTGACTTGTACTCTGAGATGGCTTCATCACCAGCGCCAGGAAAAATAACGCTCTTGAAAACACAAACAAAAGAGGAAATGTTTATGTCTATCTTAAACTCCAATTTTTCATTCAAATAAACAAAATCAGTGAAGTAGGTCAAAATAAGACAGAATGGCTCATGCTCAGAGCTCCTCATGAAATTAGTATCAAAGTGCATGCACTGATATGACAAGATGTATTTAGTTATGACAAAGGGGAAAGTTTTGTTGTACATAAAAATAGGGACTTCAGTTGACAAATACAGAGAAAGATGTTGAACAGGCTTAAACAGATACATATCAAAATCACAAAGACCCAGATGTGAGATACTTTAATACCTCTAATCTTTTCCCATCTTCATCATAAACAGATACTGTAACTTCTACATTCTTTGCCGTTGTTTTACTGCCTTTGTCAAAGTCACCCTGAACCAATGTTACATAGATGTCATTACGAACATCACCTAAAAGAGAAAGCAAAGCACAAAGTTCTTAGCAATTTTTACAGTATACCTATTGATTTCTGTAACCAATGATAAACAATGAACAACATATTTTAGTAACAGCAATCACACATATACATGGCAAAACGTTTAAAAGCCATGGTATCTTGAACATTCAAAACTAGTCGTACTGAAAACAGCTGTTTAGCTAAAATTGTGCTAAGAATTCTAAAGTCTGAACTATCAACTTGTAGTGCAGTAAGCTGAATCTAATAAACAAACAACAACAACAACAAAAAAAATCACACATTATTTCTGGACTGAAAGAATACCACATCATCATTAAGAGTATGTACTCAAAAAACACCTCAGTTCCACGTTTGGGGGGTTTTTTTTGTTTTTTTTTTTTTAAACGCAACTTCTTTCATCATTAATTTGAAACGCTGAGTTTCAACACAGTCATTAATTTATCCCATACACAGATATTTTGCAATTTAAAAATATTTAACAGCCTACAGAGGTCTGTTTAACTTGTTACATCAGGAAGTGGTTTGATGTTTTTGCTGGCTTGGGTGTTGCAGGAGAGGGTTGTATTTAGCTTTGTGTCTTAAAATGCTCTTCAACTACACCCCAATTCAACTGAAATTTTGAAAATGAACAGGGGAAACAGGATTTCCAACAATTTCATGAGGCAGATGTTTACACACCAGCATATGATCATAACAAGCAGAGGCACTGAGGCACTTACACCATACTGGATATACAGTAAAACATCTGACAAACAGAGTCAGCAACCACAGGGAGAGCTGGAACTGGGACGGGGTGTGAAAATATCTAATGGATCCTCCAGAGCCCATCAATCTGAAAAGGACAGTGCAGGATTTTTTCTGTAGTCTGTTGCTTAAGGCAGTTTTTATTTTGAGAAGCACCACGGTTTGTTTGGGGGTTTTTGGTTTTTTTTTTGTAAACACCAGAATTGAACATCCATGGAATATATGTGTTAAAGACAGCATGGCTTTCTTTCAAAAACATTATTCAAATCTAGTACAACCTCTAAGAGACTTGCATATCTCTAAATCAAGCCTGTTCCTCTGAAAAATCTTTCTGGTTTCGATTCGTCATAAGAGATCTAAGTTTACATATGCCCTTGCTAGGGAGATAATATGAAGTGTGTACTACTTATACATTTTTCTTCACTGGAAGAAGAGAATTTCCACTGTCGCTGTGATATCACGTCTTTGGCGGGGGGGGAGGAGGGTGTTAGTTTTATTTATTGACGCAGCACATGTGGCAGGTATTACCAAATTACTTTACATTTATTTTAAATGAGGCAAAATTCTTTGATGATCTGTTATTTCTAATGTGTACCATACCTCAAATTCATCTGCCCCCACCGCCACTCCCCCATGTTTCCATACATACAGATATTTAAAGATTAAAATATAACAAAGCAGCATTAATTCACAAATGGCTTACCAGGCATAATAATCTCAGGAAACCCCATTTTCCGAGCCACGGCTGTTGACCTATCCACTAAGTGTGGAAACTCTTTCCTAATCTGATGAATATCTCCTGGAAGAAGTTTCAAAGTCACCCACAAACCTGTTGTGTAAAAACCACAATTATTAAACTGGGGGGGGGGGGGTTCTAGTTGCTAAAGATTTCTTTTTACACATTCTAAAATGTAAGAACGTACATTAAGGTAACTGCTCTTCATTTACAAAAAATACACTTTACAAAGTATTTTAAAACACTCAAAAAACCTCTACTGCTTCAAGCAGAAACATGAGTACAGCACACAAGTATGTCTGATTATACTGTGTAAAATCCTCAGCTGGAAGCTTGACTAGCTAATAAAAAACCTGTGAAACTGGAAATCTGTGCAAGATAGATTCAGGACTCTGCACTGTGCACTTTGCAGCAATACCATCTAGAAGGCACCTTAGTAGGGAGGAGTTAGGCAGGTGTTCAAAACCAGATGCATGTAGCTTCCCTTACATGGGCTTACTATAGCCAAAAATTCACAGTCTAAAAATTTCAATACAACAGGTCTCCATTCCGAAGAAAAACAGTTTAGCAAGACCATACAACAGATGGGAAGAAGGAGAGGCTCGGTTATCAGCTGGACCTACTGAAGTCTGGACTGTGAAAATGCAAGCAAGCCTACCGTGCCCTTGGCGAGGAGCCAGTGTGACCCTAGAAGAATCCCTCCTCCTCGCAGAACTAGACTTCCCTTATCACTGAAGTCTTCCACAAAGGGTCCATGAAAATACAGTTATTAAGCCATTAGCAGAACTGCCTCCAGCTTATATCTATCCTTTGAACTCTCACAAGTTCTTTCTAATGAAATGTTTATATTCCACAGGAAGAAAGAGAAGTGGCAACACTGATTTGAATAGAAAAACCTAAGTATTACAACCAACCAATATCGAGATGCCAACAAAGACAGCACCAACAGCAGACACGTACCCTGAATTGACTCATCACCACCACCCCCGTAAGTTGTTTTTACTGTGCTGAGCACAAAGAAATCTACAGCATCAGCTTTACACAGTTGACACTTTTCTCCTCAGTAGCAGAAGCAGCCACTAAAAAGCTGCTGTTTGCCAACTAACATCAGGCACACTTGTTATAGCAAAAAGAAAAATACCATAGTGGAAAAAAAAAAAAGAATCCCAAACCTAAAAAAACCAAAAGACAACTTACACTTGGTAAAGTGACTGGAAATCAAATTTAAGCATGAAATAATTAAAGCAGCGATTTGCAGAAGAAAATCCTAAAATTAGAATCTATGAAAAATACCCCCAAAAATACTCATCTATAAAACAAATTGTGGGTTATCCTATTATACAATGAACTATACATGCATTTTGTATAAATTTGGCAGCTAGCTTTCTCTTCTCTTAAAATCTCTTATAAAAGACTATATGCTGACTTGTTGCCAGAGATGGTTCTAACAGTTCCTATTTCATTAAACAGTAACTGTACCTACACTGACTGGCTAAGCAACAACTCTTAATCCTTTTCTGTTTGCTTGGATGCCTTTCTTAGGGAAAGAATCTGAAATGAATCAAAGCAGCTGAAATGTTTCCTCCTTTCCGATACACACTGGCCACAGGTGAAAAGAGGGGGGAACAGCAGATCTAAGTTTCCCTCTTCAGCCAGTGGATAATTTAAAAAAATTTTATTTAGATTTTTATTTGCTATTAATTAGTAGAAATCAGCAAAAAAGTATATAATTTTCCTTGTGTCTATTGGTCAGATACCCCCTACAAGTGATACAGATATTCACATACACAGTGTTTGGTGGAAACTCCGCATTGGCCTGCGTAACACCATATTAATTCAGACTGCCCAAAAAATACTGAAGCCAGTACAGTGATAACTGAGCCATCACACAATTCAGTTTTTAACTGGCAGACACATTATGATCATGAAGTGTTGTATAGACACACACAAAAAAAAAACCGCAACCACCCAGACTTTGGCAGCTAACTCAGTTCCACGTCAGCAGAGCACACGCTGAGTTACGAGCGGTGACACGAGCAGCCCGCAAGAGAAGATACCAGCGGGTTGCCTTGTTCTGGCTCCATCCTTACCACCTCCGAGCTCAGGCAGGTGCGGTGCTGGCGGGAGCAATGCCCTGGACGTCTTGAGAGGGAGCCAAATTGCTGCAAGCGCAGCTGCGAAGCAAAAAAATAAGGCGAAGGAAGGGAAGGAGGAGAATATCCCTTCCTTCAACATGAGAGGTCAAAGTCCACAGCTCAAGGGCACAAGAGCTGACTCCCTGAATCATCGCTTCCAGTACAGAAATAAAAAAGATGTCCAAGTGATGGACAACGCAGAGAAAGGACAGACAACCTGTGGAGTTAACACAGGGTTGGGGGGGAAAGGTGCGGGGCAGGGTGGGATAGCAGAATGAGCCCTGAAGGATGGGGAAGAGGGGGAACGAACCGTGCAAACACATTTGCTGTTACCAAACAGCAGTAAGCAAGTGAAGGTAATATTATGCACCCTTGATTCCAAAATTAAAATCATCACATGTTGCAAATCAAGCGATGAGCAGTTTTAGGTACACCGGTGTATATAAAGAACAGTACATACCCTGACCCTTGTGGTTAACTTCTTTAGCAGCAATCACTTTGTTTATAACAGTCTGAAGGAAATCATTCTCCCCTGCCACCCTGGGTGAAAAACGGGATGATATGTTCAGCTGCTTGTGTCGAATGGCGTCATCCAACGCTAGCCTGGAGGATGCACATGACGACCAACACCAGGAAACAAAGGGTCACAGAAAACCAGAAGTCACAGTAACAAGGGAACACAAAAGATCGTATCATAGTTGTGACAAAGAGTATTTATTAGTCAACGCAAGACAAAGGACAGGAAAGGTAACAAGAAAGACAGAGGAAGACCATTAATCAGAAGAATGCTGATCTACCGCAGAGAAGTACAGCACACCTGCGTTGTTACTTCTCCCTTCAGGGACATGCATGCACAGCCCCCAGTAACGCTTTGTGAGGATAGGAAGGATGTCTCCCACCTGAGAATCCCCTGTTAAGCAGTGAAAACCTATCCAGGCAGTTTTCTCTTTAATATATATATAGCAGACTGGCCCTGCAACACCTCCAGGGTCACTTTTGTCATTCTATAGGTTAAGCAGCAGTGCATACCGTCTGAAGGAAAAGCTACCGTAAATCTCACAGAAATGGCATAGGAGAAGAAAAGCAGATAATCCAAACATTCTGTTAAACTTGATGAATAAATGAAGAGATGGAAACTATAAACAGCAGCATTAAGTGTCATTTAAGTAATCTTGCCATGTGCTTTTGACAGCCATTGTGTTGGTGGCTAGTGAATGAATACAAACAAACAAAGATATGAAAACAGAATTGCATGTGGTACAACAGAAGCAAAGCATGGAACGAGAAGAAAAATGTGGCTCATATATACAGCCTAAGTCTACGTTGGAAATAATGACACCAGTATTCATCGTGTGTTTTCACATTATTCATATTCTTTGGAATATACTTTTTCAGAAGAATGTTTTAATTTAGTGCGGGGGGGGAGAAGAAAAATCACATTGTACATCTTTTCAAAAAGCTGATTTATATATACAGAAAAAATAAATCAGTGTTAATGGAGCCGAAAACTAGATGTTCCATTAGCATCCACTTTGATACACAAAGATTCATTTTCATTGCATACTTGAACACTCACTAAAAAATAAACTTGCTATTGTTCACCACACAATAAACATATCGTGAATGCCCTCTTCCCTAAAAACCCCTGTTTTCCTTGAAAGAATGGAATTGTACTTCTGATTTTCACATTATCACCTGCTACAACACTCCAGCAACACTGCTGCATACAAACGAAACCGTGTCAGACACGAGGCATACACCTGCTCGGCTCCCTGTAACACCTGCAGACCTTACAATCCTCCCAGTAGCCCTACATCTTCAAACCACAAGGGCTTCCTGAATTAAGCCTATTTTCCAAAATAAAGTTAATTTGAGATCACATTATTTCTAGCTTTTTTTTTAAATATTATCAAAACCCCTCTGAATATCCATTAGTATATTAATCAAGGGATTTAGCTAACTTAACTATGTTTTGCCTTTTTGAACAGATGGCAGTCTAACGTTTCACACAATGGGAAAACTAAGCATTCATATTTTATGCACATTTATTTGGACTTACCCCTTCTACCCTTCCCCACTTCATGGAATAAAAAAAACCCCTATGAACTACAGACAGAACAGAGTATCTGCCACACATTCTCTTTTGTTAATAAGCTTTTTCTTCTAAAAGCACTTTCTCTGCACATATCTATATATTCACAAAAATTCAGGCTATTAAACCCATGTCTTCATATGATTTTGTGTCTTGAAGTCAAAACTGATCTTTGATATTATGTTAAATTCATACATGTCCGTACTTCAAAGGACACCAAATCCATATTTGCTATTAGCTAATTTAATTATTGTAAAATAGCATCTGTCAAACTTCATGGCAGCAACCTTAGAGTCAGTGTGGAAAGGTTTGCAGTTTTAGATGACAAGTAAGACCAGGTCCACATAGCAGACTCCTTGATTCTGTGAACCAGCTATAACAGGTATGTGCAGCAGACACATCTTCTCCCTTACCATCCAACCAGAATACCTAAGGCTTCTGGTAAAAGTCTCACATGATACAAGTTGAATTATGAGAAGATATTGCAGGAGGTGCATCAAGCCATCCTTCAAATTCTCAGCTTTTGTTTGTACTCCAATTACTGTGGCGCCTACTATGAAATTATATCTGCTACCAAGATAAATGTTATCATTTACTAATTTCACAGAAGTCACCTGCAGTGGATGTTGGTAACACTGCTTGTCTTTCTCAATCTCAGGCAGAGCTGAGCCAGCAATGCACTTATTTTAAGCATTTCACCTCTTACACATTATCACCCTGACATCTTTAAACAAAAAGAAAACAAGACTGCAAAACTGGGAATGCAGGCTTTAAACTCAAGACTTAAAAAAAAAAGTTTCTGGGGCTATCACTACTATAACTAACGGGAAATTATCAAGAAGAAATATTAGTAAGTACTAAAGATAAAATACCACACTGAAATAAACTAACTTCAGAATATTTACAGAACGCTTCTTCCAATCAAAAGTTTAAAATGTTTTGTCATTTTTAAATGAAAGTTAAAACCATAATTCTTTCACTTCTGCTTGTTCTTTAAGCTATTCCCTACTTACGGTTGAAATGGTATGAAGTGCTGTTTGTCCTCATCATCCACTTTTCCATTTATTATGTCTGTAACATCCATTACTGAAAACAAAAACAAAGTGTACTGAATTAAGTGATCAACACGGGAAAAGGGTTGCTGAGGGAATACCCTGGGGAACTGGAAGCAATGCTGACTCAGAAGAGGGATGGAGTCAACCACACAATTTCAGAATTTCCTATAGAGTAACATCATGTTGCAAATAACCTTTGGCATCTCTAGCTAAATGCGAGTCCTGAAAGCTACAGTAAACTCTGCAACACAGCAGATTAACCTGGACCTGGGAACAATTGTGAGTTTATACAACCCCACAGGAGTTTTCACGCCCCCAACTTTCTATACAAGAATATAATGTCATATAGACAGATACAGCGCACAGAGAGTTACCTGCTACTCCAAAAGGTCGCCGCAGCCCAGAGGTTAGTTTTCTCGTGTTGTTGTCCCTCAGCTCCATTCTGCCCACTCGCACAATCTGACAGACGAAACTGATTTTCTCTCTTTTCAGGTCTTTGCTGCCCAGGTCCTAGAAATTGTAGTTTCTTCAGATTACTTTATAATAATTGAATTTCTAGTTCCATTCTAGTAGGCAGAAGGTTTGCTGTTCAGAGTTTGCCTTCACCATGCCAGCCTCTAGCACCAGGGCAAACTGTTCTCAGAGTAAAGGAGTTTTTGTAACAGTACTTAAACGCCTTGACTCCTGTGTAAATTAATTGCTTAGGAGGCCAAATCATTTCTAGTAAGTTAAAACTTCAAAGAGCAACTTTGGTTTTAGCCAGGTATCAAGAATATTTAGTAGTCACGTATGGAAACGTCTCATGTGAGCCTTCCCCAGGATCATTACCTGCAGAGATAACTCCACACTGTTTACATACAGATCGTTACATTCCTCAGTTGTTTCACAGCTTGTGAATAAGTGCTTTAAAGTTTGCCAGCTGAACCAAGCGCACACACTTACAGTGAATACTGCTCGAAGATTATGCAATCTGTCTATATCTTTAGGGAGTCCACAGCTTGACCATCTCACCAAGTAGTTTTCACTGAAAGAACAATATTTTGAGGACTTTTTGTTTAAATGGCTTCCTTTAACATAAGCAGATAAAATCAACTTCAGAATTTAGAGAAGACTGCTTTAAACCCAATCTACTTAACCTAAACAAACCAATATTTACTTAGTGGAGAGCTGACATTTCCCTTTGTGTATATCATTTGTAAAAAAGAAAGCAACTCCTCAGCAACAAAGTGTAAGAATTTCTTTAAGGAAGCAGGGGACGTAGAAATCAAACTCTCAGATTAGTGCCAAGGCTGCTGCCAAGCGAGGGCGCACACCCTTGCAGGTGTGTTCACATCTCATTTAAGCTCTGCGCTTGGGGAACCACAGGCACAGCGCAACCCTGAAACCTACCCAAGGTGAAGAGACTTGCCTGATGCGGTGCTGAACACGACGACGAAGCGCTGCTGCACTGCTCCTTCCCAGATGGCCCTTTCCTACGCCTTTCACAGAAATTGGACTTTCACGAGCCCTCTCATCCTGCTACTATAACTGAGTAAGCACAGATTAGGGAGTAGACTCAGGAGTACACTAACCTGATAAATTTTGATTCCAGTGGATCGTACAGAGACATCAGGACTTCAGCATCTTCCCCTATTTTACAGACTACATTTTTTAAATTTACAAATAAAGCAAATGAAGGAGTGGCAGCAAACTTGGCTTGTCTGTTGATATCGATATTCTGTTTCTGAGACTGTAATTCAAGAACAGAAGAAACTTAAGTTTAACTTAGCCTAACGAATATCCAACTGCTATAAAACTTTCCTAAAACCCTTCAGACAGAAGAGGGGTTTTCTGTTGACTATCTACTCCTGTGATCTTTGTTTATATTAGGATTTACAACAGATTTCATTTTCTGGACCTGTCTTGAAGTGCCACACTGTAAGGAGAAAGAAAAAAAAAAGAGGGGAAAGAAAAAAAGGGAAAAAAAAAAAAAGAGAGATGTCTTCACTTATCAACAAGAGAGCTAAACAAATGGAGAAAAAAAAATAAGAGCCTCAAACATAACTGACAAAAAAAAGGAAGTTTGTTCTTTGCTTTGTCTGATGTTTTTCTGACCAGTACAGAGAGCCAAGAAAGGCAGGAGAGAAAACAGTGCCATTTCTACAGGTTACCCAGCCCTCAGACTTTAGCACCCATAAACTTTGCACAAACTACTTTAGCTAGGCAGAAAGGAGGAATGCACATGGGACAAAAAGGAAGCTGGCTGAGGCAGGGACAAAGAAACAACTTTGGATGCAAAAATTTAATAGTTTAAATCCTGTTTAAACTGGTGTATTTTTACACCAAGTCTGGTAAGGGCTGCAAGCATGTGTATGGCCCATTACAACTCAACAGGATGCAGTAACTCATTAAGTTGCACTAACGCACTCATGAGCAACTCCTCAGGAGTACCATGCTCCACTAACTGCTGCTGACATGGGCAGGGCTCCTTACAACAGAAATGTTCTTCCTTTTAAAAATAAGAATTTGAATTGCAAAGAAGATTTAAGTGTCTTTAAATTTGCCCCTTGTATTTCAAAAAACAAATTTTCAGGATTGGCGTACAGAAAACATACAAACATAATGAGGACATTATTCTACTTGATTCTCAAAAATAAACTCTCACGACAACCTAACATACAAACCTGCTATGTCTGTGTCTCTGATATTAACCTACAAATGTAGCAGGCCTATCGATATAGGTCTTAACCATAAATTCTACTAAGCCCTTTAAAGGATGAAAACAACAATTAAACAGCCTAAGACATACCAGTTCTTACAGAATGTTTAAGGCTGATAACTCTTCATAAACCTATCAAATTCTTCACTACCAATGCTAAAAATAGCAGGCACCTTGTTAGTTTACAGTCTTATGTTTCAAAGGGAAAAGCTACAGTGCATAGTATATCTTACTTTTTCCTCCTGTAGCCTCTCTTCAACTTGCTTGGAAGCTATTTCATGTGCTCTGAAAAGGCTAATAGTGCTGGTCTGCTCGGGGTCCAAAATATTGCCATCTTCATCTCTAACGACCAGATCTAAATCAAGAATTCTAAACAAACAAAAAAATATGCTTGTGAATTAACAGTGCTCAAATAAATGGTTGAAAAACACCTGCCAAGTGTTTAACATTGAAGTCACGCACACCTGACATACAATAGAAAAAATATTCTTTGATACATGATAAAACAATTTAACATGTCACCAACCCTGGAGATAACCATCCCTGGCTGGAAGTCACTTTTTACCACAGCACAGAAAGAACCGATGTAAATGAAATAGCAGAACAGCTGGGGAAGTAATTTCTTAAACAACTGAATTTGCAAAAGAGTTTGTCTCCTCCTCTGATTCATCTGACAGTTTGAACAAATATCCACTACAGTCACGTCACATGCAAATTGGTCAGTTCATTTCGTCCCACTTCACATTCTCCTCCAAAGCAGGCATATTCATACTTTAGCAAAAACCTATGAGATACAATAAGCCAAGAGTTGTTTCCCTTCATTTAAAGCAGAAGCCAGATTTCTGTCAGCAGGGTGTTAACGTCCATGATTACCTTCTGCAGAGAGGAAGGTTTCTGCCATAATCAAATCCAGTCTTAGGAAAGACCTTTCACATTTTTCCATGTTAGTACAGTGCTAGCAGCAGAACCAAGGATAAAAAAATAAATAAATAAATAGGTCTAGGTTGATCCACATTTGTCTGCTTATCTTCCCTAAGACTGACCTGCTCACCTCCATTCCAATACATATGGTCCCTATTTTCTTCTTCTAACTCTGTAGTCACCTTTCATGATGGAGCTGCTGTAACTTTGGTTTTGAAGTATGTTTGATCAACGAGCTTAAATCAAACTTGCAGTGCCTGATAAGCCACGCAGAGGTTCCGGGTTTATCTGAGAGTAAGGCCCCTTTGGACATAACCCGCAATTACTTGACAAGAGGAACAGAAGACTTGTTTCATGTACTTAGAGGATCACTCCTCGCCCCTCCCTGACAAGAGAGAAACCTGGAGGCGTTAAACAAAGCCTTGAGCGGGGTCAATACACAAACCCCTCCAATTAATTGCCCTGTATTAATTAAAGGTGGATGAATATCACTCAAGTTGCAGAGTGCAGGCAGCAGCTTATTAAGAAACACCTCCTAAGTCTGTAAGTGGACCTAGTCATCATGAAACTCTCTAAAGCATCCCTGGAACACCAAGCTCCCAGATGAATTTTCTAGTGAGAAAATGGTTTCATCATTGAAACTAAACAGAAAATCAGCCAAAATCATCTTGCTCCTTCCTAGTACTGTTTCCAGGACAGCAGCCACAGCAGAAGAAACACCCGCTGACCACTTGTATAGTAAATGTCAGCCCTGGAGGAACGAAAGCAGAGCCCTTCCGTAGGAAACACCCACTTGGGCCAGAGGAAAAAGGTAACTCAGAAATTCAGAGAAAGACTAATTACCCAGCCTACTACACACCAACAGGACAAGAATGTTTGCACAGACCGTCAAATAAATAGAAGCAAACACGCCTTTGATTTAATTTCTTTGTTTTATCCTTTAACTTGCAAACAATGCTTGGAAAAAAACTGGAATTTTTTCCTAAGTGTCCCAGTTACAGATTTTTGCAACTGAACAAAAAAACATGTTTTCACAACAAAATTACCTGACCTAATTTCAGGAAAACATTAAAAATACAAATTCTTAGGACTATTTACTTCCTCGGTTATTTTGACAACATGCAGTAAAATTGTTGCCTTTATAGAAAAAAAATCTTATTTACAAATCAGTATTTCACAAAACAGGAAAAGTTAGGATATGATTAGATAAGTAAACATTTATAAAATGCATAATGAATTCATTCTGTCTGGATATTGAAATCATCATTCGTGCTTATTTTACACAAAAGTGAATGTATGACTACATTGGAAACATATGGTATCTTTCAGTTCTGAGTATTTACTCAGAAGTTCAAATTCACTTCCCTCCTATGCTCCACAGAGAATGTTCTGATCACTTAATTAGTCCATCAGAACATTCTGAATATAAAGCGCAGCACAAGATGTTCCATTGTATTTGAACACTGAGCATCTGGAGGTTATTCAGAGTAACTTTAACCAACTCCTTAGCCAGATGGTAAAATACAGTAGCCAAACAAATAATATCAACAACATCTGGTTAATTGTCTACTGAGGTACAACAGTCCATATCTTGGATTATAAATGCTAATTACTGACTGACTGCAGTTACAATTACTGACTGACTGCAGTTACTGATTATTTTTTTTTTTTTAATCACAGCTTTTGCTGATAAAGTTCATGAACAGAAATACTGCAAAATTGGCAGTTCTTAAGGAATAAAACACAAATAGCTGAAATCTGATGAGTTATTTACATCACAAGGGATTTAAAGACTGGTTTGTTGAAAACTTCTTCAGTCCTCAGGTGCGCAGTACTACAACACTGTCTCTCAGTATTCAAAACACTGCTTCAAATAATTTCCTGATTGAAGAATAAGATAGGATTTCTCATTTTCAATCAAAATGGAAAGTCATAACTGTATACACAACTCATAATCTAAAACTTGTATTTTAAAAATTTGCTTAAATCCAGACTGCTGTTTGGAGAGTTAATATGCCTGAATTACTAACAGATTTAACATATGCAACCAATACTGCTGGGGTTGGGGGGGGGGGGGGGTGTTGGTAAATATTTCCTTCACAATTTCCATTCTCTTCTGTTAAACAGATACTTTCTTTTATTAAATCTGTTTGTTAATCTTCTGGTATAAGCTATATAAGTAGAGGAACAACGAGCTAAACGATGCTTCTGAGCCAAATCCTCCAACATCACATAACAGCTAGAGTGAGCAGCTGGTGGTGGTGAGAAGGCAACAACTGTTTATGCTGCAGAAGCAAGTAGAGTTTAAATTATATTTTGAATGGAGGCAATACTTGCACTTTTCAATTGACCTTAAAAATTACAACTTCATAACAGTATCAAATTGATAAAATCATCAAGCGAGAGAGTTACATATGGATTCCACTTTACATATTATAACTTGAACTATACTTTAAAGATGCTGTATCAACTTCATTCTTTACCTTGCTATAACAGGAATGTTAACATACTACTATTACATCTCCATAAATACAGGAATAAAAGAATCCTGCAAGAAGTCATTGACAGCTAATGTGTATTACACAAGCTGATTTGGTTTTAAGCATGAACGCTTGGAAAATACTGTTCACAAACCTGTTGCCATAATCAATTTTGGCAGTCACTTTCTTTTTCAGTTCTTTGAGCTCATCTTGGGGTAGGGTCCCAGAGAGTATTTGAGATCTCCACTCAATAAGATCATATATCATGTGCCGTACACTGCGAAACATTTCTCTGTTATCTTGCTGTTTGGAGGAAAAAAGATGAGTAGAAGTTAGTTTTGAAGTCTAATGAGCATCTTTTAGATACATATAATAAATTGCAATTATAAAATATTAATTCAAAAGGGTTGGAGTCTACAAATAGCTCTAAAATAGGAGCCTAACTTTCTACAGCACAGAACACTGAATAGAGAGTCTTACACTCTCCTTTAGGTATCTACACAAGTGTAAATGCTTGTGTTTATGTTACCTTAAAGCCTGGGTCATACTGTATTCAGAACAGGCGTTCAAGGGAAAGAGATGCTGTTCTTGGTTCACAGAGCAACTTTATTCAATGACCCTCTATACCGAGTAGAACAGGAATAAAAATGGTGCATTTTAACAGCAAGAGGCTCAAGTTCTGCAATACTCCATCTACAACATGTTACAGAATCCTTCCCCCACCCCCCCCCCCCCACAGTTAAACCTTCAGAATAACACTTTACAGTTCATCAGTGTGCAAAGCTGAGTGCATCAGTATCTTACAAGACCACAGCTAACACCTGAAGGGAAGTGAAAAACCAGGAAAGCACTAAACCTTTTGGGACATTAAATACCCTAATTGTTTATAAAGGCTCGAACGATGGATATTAAATAGCACCGGCAGCATACACAAACTTTTCTTGTCAACGTTCAGCTAAGCTAGGACACAGGAAGATAAAGTTCCAGATTTACAATGGAAGAAACCTCTTTTCCAGAGCGTTTTCTATACACATATGCATTCAGAGACAAAAGATTAAATCTTTAACCACAAAACAGAATTTGACATGTTGGTTTAAACTGTGGACAGTGTATATACACAACAATTTTAGTGCAAACAAACAATACCATGCAAAACTGAAGTTGCAGAACAACGGCCTTTCTATTTTTATTGTGAAAGGTAACATTGAGACGAAGACAACACAGAGGCCCTGAATGCTTTGATCTTACCCAGAAGCAGTCTCTCTTACTGTCTTCATAACCCTCAAAATCTAAGCCATTAGTTCAAGACACTCTTAAAAAGAATACATCTTTCTGAACAACCTACATCAATAAACTATTCAGGCTACGCATAGCTATCTCTTTCAGACTACACCTAGGCCTCATTTGAGTGAGTACAACTGGAATAACTGAAATAAAATTCTCCCCTATATTTACAGGGCAACAAAAAACTGCAGAAGGTGCAGGAAAAGAATATAACGACTCAAAGACTCAGGGAAAAAGTATCTAACTGTGAAACTTAAAGACTTCAGTCTGTTCAGATTATCAAAAAGCTGACTTGATTATAGTGCAAGAACCTTCACAGAGAGAAAATACCCATTATTAAAAGCTCTTTAATGTAGCAGAGAAAGACACAACAGGCACATATGGCTGGAAGCTAAATACAGATAAATCCAAATGGGAAAGAAGTTCATGATTTTTGACGCTGCAGGCACTCATAAACTAGTGAGATGAAGAACATGCCACATCCTCTGCTACCTGCGGATCAAAACTAAATACCTATTCAACATTCAAACACAAATTACAAACTGAATAAAAGCAGAAATGTGGTCATTTAGTGACTTTTGATATGCAAAACGTTGATAACATGGAGTATCTCTCTAGTCTGCAGATTGACCAGTTTGAAACTGGCTACCTGCAGTAAAGCAAATCTCCCTTGAAAATGCAATCCCAGTGCACCAATGCTCTTTTTGGCAGCTGACCACATGCAATTAATCTAAAAGATATCCTTGAGACACAAACTATAAACAAACTCATTAAGTGATCTGCTTCTCAGAGTAAAGCTGTAACAGGGACTGGAACCCTCTCTGCTACCAAATTGAGGCCACTGGCAGCATCACACCTTGCCTGCTCTTGAATTCAAAGTTATTAGCAAAGCACTGCAGTATTGTTTAGCTGTTCATATGTCTTCATGGAAGTAAATGCATGACAAACGAGATGTGGGAATCACTCGTTCATGTTTTAACACCAGGAGAATTTTGTAATTTCTTAGAAGTTACTGCTACAAAAAACACACACAAGACTTGGGAAGAAAACTTCTAACAACGCCTCTTGCTATTCTTCCTTTCTTATTATATGTGCACCGTGGATCTGCAAGTAGTATTCTCTGACATTAATATCAGATTTCATATTCAGAAGAATCCCAAAAAAAGACATCAGGGTCAAAATGTAATCCTTACTGTCCTCAGCAGCACATAGCAGTGGAACCAAGGGCAAAGCTGTTTTTAGTGCCCTCTCTAGAAGCTGCTCCTCCTAGTTTGTTTCTGCCTGTCTACTTCTTTCTTGCTTCACAACACATGACCTCTCCAGTATTACATTAAAGCTCTCTACTTAATATATAATCTGTTTCTCTTCATATAAGATATGCTTCATCTCATCTAGTGCAATACTACATCACTTGCAGCATATTATATTTTTAATCTTTATTTTCATGAGTGTGATTAAAAACCACATTAGTCAACACAAACATCTTCATTTCCAGTTAGTGCCTTCATTACACAGCTTTTTATGATAGAAGATTTCAAACATATTTCTAAGGAACAGACACTCTGCATTAAACCCTACTTTAAATATAACACTTTCATTTTCACGTTATTTTGTTAGTGACCTTACATGAGAGGATGAGAAGTCTGAGCTAGGATACCTCACAACCTACAGCATGCTGTTGCTTTACATCTGAACTGCATTTTTAAGTGTACATTTGAACACTCTTTAGATCTTACTTACAAGCACTTTCATCTGTGTAGTTTCAAGGTTATTGTATTTTTCTATTCTCCCATCTGAGAGATTATCATTGCAAATGCTTATTGCTATAAATCTCTAAGAATATATTCTCATGTGCTTGGAACTTAAGCACATGAAAATAATCAGGCATGTAACTTAAGGTCAAGACAAATTGGGAACAATCAACTTCAAGTACAAGAATACTGAGGTAAAAGGCGTACACTGATGATTTTTCAAAGGTTTCCGTTTACACCCACAAATTCAACACCAAATATTCAATTTTTTCATAACATAGATCAACAGCCTTAAGAACTGCCCTCAAAACCATTTCTTCATTTCTTCAACACAATTGTCTACAGATTTGGAAAAATCTAATGTATACTTTAAAAATCCACTGTATTCTGCATAATTGTGCCCCATGAAAAAGGGGTCATAATTGCTCAACAACTTATTCCTAGATCAAGATAACACTCTGTAAAAACCTGATTCTGCACAAGAAATACACAGTATTTGAGAAAACACTCAGAAGAAACACTACTGAGATTTGTGCCTTAACATAGAAGATGCTAAATAGCTTTTCAGCATTAAAAGTAGCCTGCAGAAACAGTAACAGAAGTGGAATTTCATTAACAGTTCCTTCACACTTCTCACTCTACCTTTGACAGCATCACTCTTTTCACAAACCATATACTATTGTAAATGTTTCCCTAAGTTGATACTTACAACATATAATTGCCGCCATATTATAGACCATTCCCGCAGGGTTGTGGTAACCTCCTGAATCAAGGGGAGCTCATTGGGTATAACTGTTTCATGTTGTCTTAAGAGGAAGAGAAAAAACAGTTTGAATTAAGTAGTAGTTTTGGGTAGGATGACAGTCATTCCTAAGAAGGAACTGTTCATTTCCAAAGACAATTCAATAATGACAGGGTTGAAAATAACATCACTTACTATAAATTTATAAGTTAAAAAAGAATGTATTATCAGATACAGGAGAAGCGGTGTACGCTAGTACAGCCACGTGATGTAAAGGGTACCTCCGTGGGCTGAGACTATGCAACTGAGTGCGTGCTTTCCAACCCCCTCTTTATCTCTATACTCACAAGATAAGGATATCGATACATAACTCACCATACCATTTGGTATTGAGATACTAATTTCACAAGAAGCAATCAAGATGAAAGCCAGATATGCACAACCTACAAAGCCGTGATACTAATGCATGATTTTTTTTTTTTCAAAATATTGGTCTTGCAAAGAAAAATTAAGCATGCAAGTCATTACCATTACGTTTCTGTATGACTTGTTTTAAAATTATGTGCCATGAAAGAAAGAAACAACAGATAGATCTTTTAATATTTCAGAAGTAGGGTACTTAAAGGCAGTTTTGTAATCAGCAAGAAAGATGTCATTATGCAGCAATCTCATGATTAGTAGTTTTATCATTTACATATTTAACAGTGTATAAAAATAAATCGGGCACAAAGGAATAAAATATTTTAATCCTGTTTCACTCCATTCCATAGCTGGCTAATTATTTATGAATTTCAGTCCACATTTTTTTTCTGGGGATTGGGGTTGGTTTTTCCCCCTGTTTTTTAACTACACTTTTGTATCAATTTTATGAACTTTTACATGCACGTCCGGCAATGCTGATTTTATATATAAAGATCTGAACTTTTAACACCTGTTAAATAAAACCAGCCCTAACTATTTAGTGTCACACACATCAGGCAAGAGAGCAGGAGAATCACAAAATGAACAATTCGACAGAACTTCTCGGTAAGACAGAAAACAATGCCTGGATAATGGCTTTCAGCAAGGAGTCCAGTCTACAAGATTTACTGAAGAGGGAATTAAGAAATTACTTAAATTTTACCTGCATAAAAGAAAGGTATCTCATATCAAAGACCTCTTTTAATATACCAGGCAGAAGCCATAAGACTCAAGGGCTAGAAAATAAAAGAAGCTGGGAAAACTGAAATTAGAACTAAAGCAGGGGGCAGGGAGCGGAGGAAGTTAATCTAGGTAATTATTGGTCAACAGAGTAATAAAAGTTATAACGAAAAATGTTAAATTATTAATTCTTCTGAAACATTTCCATTAATACAGAGAAGGTTATGCTTTAGTTCAATTATATGACAATGCAGCTAAGGACAGTACTAGCCAGAAGCACTGCTGATGACAGCACCTTCGAACCCGAGATGAGTTACCAATTTAAAATATTTTAAAAAGAAACACACATTTTCGTCATCAGCTCCTTAACTAACTGGAAACAAGTGTAAGTTATCTGATAATACACCAAAATTATGTAGATACAAATAGGAAAATGGATTTTCATTATTTTCAAATCAAACTTACCCTTTGCCTTCAACTATTGCTTCCTTAAGATGTATATACGAGGCAGGAAATATGCCCTTTGAGAGGGAAGGAGAGGAAAAAAAAAAGTTTTAAATAGCCAGTTGCATATAACATTTTATCTATTACCTAAAAATATGCCAAGACACATTGCTGGGTCTGCAGAGCCATTCACATCCTCTTAAGCATCAGAATGGTTGTGTTGTGGCATTTTGTTTTCTTTTTAATGTACATTTAAATTTTGTATGGATGTCCTTTCAAGAAGGTGTTATTGTAACCTTAGCAACTACAGGCTCAGTGTTTTTAAACTTACCTTCACAGTATCAAAGGAAACAGCAGTGATGCCCTGTCACCAGTGGCCCTACAAAGGGGTGTTTCCTCCCCCAGTTCAAGGTACAGTTTGCCACGATTCTCCACATCCCTGGATGTTATATACAGATGCATATTAAAACAGACTTGCTTTTGAAAGCATGAAAGACAGATGATTTTAAATAGACCTACTCCAAAATGACGTTTTGCCTGTAATCCAGGTCCACTGCTTGCTTCTCCTCACATCTAACCAAGCTTTCTTACACCCTGCTATAAAGATGTTGCTTCTGTTCCCAAAGTGGTTTTGCCAGTGTTTCCAGTCTTCCAGTTAAAATAAACACCGCATGAGAACAGGCAGTATACCGGGCTGCCTTGCTGTGAAATAAACATGCACTTGCACACACAGAACACAGGCATCCTGCATCACAACCCATAGCACACGCACTATACATAAAACTTGGTGTCTTCTACCGCCAACCTATCCTTAGTGCTACAAGCCAAAAGCATCTTCAACAGACAGCACTGCAGAAGACCAGTACTGCTTTTCTGACAACATTTTCTAAATTAATCTCAAGATTACAATAATATTTTCAAAACAGCGTAGCTCATATTAAAAAATAATTCAAGTCAAGCTGAGAAAGTAAGTTTCTCCACCTCACCGTTTGAGGTAGTAGTACAGTTTTATCATCATTTGGGAGCGCAAAAAGAGAAATTTGTAGAAAGCTACAGAAACTGGAGGGGGGGGAGACAGCAGGGGAGGTATCTTTTCATCCCAGTAAAAAAAAAAAAAAAAAAAAAAGAAAAACCACACCACACCCACTACATTAGGGGCACTCAGACAAACGCAGCAACACGTGGAATTAATTTAAGCCAAGAAGAATGCATAATTGCTTCTTAGGCTGCACAAGTCATGTTCGTGAAATACAGTTCGCAAGAAATTTAGTGTATTTCCAAAAAAAGAAAATATCAGAATAGAAAAACCACAGAACAGGCCTGGTTAGGAAATGGGTGGGATGAACCACACAACTCAGCTCTGTACTTTTAGACATGCAGACGCAACTCAAAATGTACCTCTGTCGGCAAACATTACATTTTAAGTGTTTTACTTTAAGTGAAAAAAGAAGCAAAACCAGAAGTCATTTAATTCTGGTTAATTACTACTATAAAGTAAAACGCTCAAAAAATAAAACACAATGTTACAACCAGTATTTGTGCTGTTTCCTTTCTTTTTATTTCAGAAAGGCTGCTATAAACAGCAGCCCTTTATGCACACTGAAAGCCTAACAACTAGGCAAAATTACACTGCAGAAGATTACTCCCCCTCTTGCAGAGAACGACTGAAAATCACAATGTAGATCTCCATATCACTTTCCAAGATGCAATTGCGTTTTACGAGTAATACATTATTTAACAGACAGTGAAGCAAAGTGTCAGCCTCTAAACAGATCAACTAGAACATAAAGTTCTGAACTTTTTATTGAGGCAAAGGCTCTGGTACACCAGTTACTGCAGAAAACAAGCTGATGCACATTAAGCCCTCTATAGTGACTGTACATATATATATACCCGTAAATTGAGGTGGGGAAAAAAAAAAAAAAAAAAAGATATGCAACTCAGCTTTTAGGCCTTGCTAAAATAAGTTTCAGTTAGCTTGAAAAATCCACATTTACCAGAGGTTGAGACTACACACCAGCAGTTATTAGAGATCAATGGACACGTGGTAAATTGCTCCCATGCAGTACTGTAACACATGCCTGAGATCTGTTACAACAACGCACCCAATGCCATAACACATTTTTGTCCAAGAAAAAAATCAGCACTCTGCTCTGGCAACACTTACCTTCTTGGATTTTTTTCGTAATGTGTAACCTCTGTACCAACCTAGAAGGGAAAAAGGAAAAGAGCATTAAAAAGTTCATTAATGTCACCTACCGGCTGTTCCTTCTCAGCTCAACAGCACCTCAACATGGTTTCTGATCATGCTTCACCCCCGCCAACAGACACGCATACCTGAATTTAAATTCTCTACAGGATTAATATCCTGGCTAAAACAAGTCTTCTTGGAAGCTATAAAAATCAGAGTGATGATGATCGAACTGATGGAGAAGACTACATGACAGAGATGGCATTTTACATGATGTGTTTAATTGTCATTCATTTAATTTTAAGTACTAATTCACCAACATAAACAAACCCAACTTAAGAGCATTAACTTCACAAAAACGTACTGTTCTACTAATTTGACTTTAAAACCCATTCAAGTGCCACAAATGCAGGTTTCCAAATGCAGATCAACTGTTTGTCATCTCAGCAGAAAACAAGAATACTTTGGGATTTAGGATTCACACATTGAAATATAAAAGCAAGGAGCCCTACAGCCCTAATTCAGCACAAGGCAGCAAACACCCACCCCGCAGCAGCCCCGATGCCTCATGATTTTTCAGCCTGTGCCATACTCCTAGGCAGGTGGCCATGCCTGGAAAACTGTCTCATTTATTGTGCCCCCAGTTCACGACACATCTGCAAGCAATCACCATTACAGCTTTTAGTGTTTCTCCAGACATCCCACTTCAGTGCGACTGGATAAGCAAAGCAAAAACAACACCCTACAAACCACAGTCGTTTTGCCTCATGGAAGATACTTTGCCAAAGAAAGCAGATGAGATCTTCTGCGCATATTGCCCCCAATTCAGCGCTAGCTTGTTTGTACGCTTGCACTGGGGCTATTTTATATTTCAGCTTGTCTGTGCCACGGCTCGCTCATTCCTTCCTGCTCAGCAACCCAGGGAACCCCCCCAGGTGATCAGAGCTGTCCTCCGCAGTTTTTGGAAGCCTGAGCCTGGTGCAATGCCACCCCCTCCAGCCCCGCAAGCAGCGGTTTTGTACAGCAAAGCATCCCTCTCCAGAGATCAACATGGATGGGGAGGGGGGGATCACAAAGCAGACATGGAAAAAAAAACTACAGTCCCACTCCTAGTGACAACAACTAGGGCAGGAAGAAAGTTCAAGGAAGACAATGCATGCTGGTAAATTCGTTATCTACACTCTGGGACTAGAAAAACAAATTAAAGTCTCGAGCACACAGGATTTTTCAGTCTGCTCTCCAGTAGCAAAAGGTAAAATGATTCATCATCTTCACACTGCATCAGAAGCCTATCCTCCGGGATCACTTGGGGATGGTTAGTGCTCTCTTCTTTAATCTGGTGTCTACAACCATCACAGTTCACTTCCCTACAGAGGCTGCAATGGCCTCACATCTCTTATTTCCATTGCTTTCAGAGGAATACCAACAAAAACTGTTGCTGAAACGACCATGCAGAGTTTCTGGCTCAGGTGCAAAGGCGGCAAAGCATTTCTGCTAGTGCTTACTCCACTGGCTGAAATCTGTGCACAGACATGCACAGATTTCAATCCTATTAAAGAACTAAATTCCCTCAGTTTTATATGAACACACCAACATTTTGCAGTTCTGCAGTCTAAACTGATAAGCACCATAACTCTGATCAAACGCACTGTACAAACTAAAGAACATACAACCGTATTATCTCTGCCACCTCGCTTCTCCCATCCCATCTTCCGTGCTGTCTGACTCAGGACGTCGCACTGCACCTGCAGATTAAAAAGCCACGCAGCAAAGCAAGCTCCTCACCGCTGAACCTCTGCTACCTGAAGCTTTCCAGCAAGAGCTACAAGAGACTGTGGATAAGAAAGCAGCCAAAATCTGCCTTGGAGAACGGGCTGCGCTCCTGCTCATTGCAGAGGTCCTAATGCGGCCGGGCAAGTCCAACCAGGCTCTTTGGTGGCAGCCACCACCTAAATGAAGTTCTTGCTGGGATCTAGCCTGTAGCTATGCAGCGGGAAGCCCAATTTTCAGAGAACTAACTCTCACTGATTCAGCTGGAGGCACCGAGTCTTGCCATGAACATGCCTGTATAAGGGCCATGTCATTTAAATACATGAAGTCATCTCTAATCAACTGCCCAAAACATAAGGACTATTCAGTTTCTTAGTTCCTATCAGCTCTCCTCCACATACACACAGGCACTACAAAAACAACCAACTCCCTCACAAACATGAAATAAAGAAATCAAGGTCACAAAAATGTTATTTTTCATCAACGCACAATAAATATGGTTGTTGTCAGACACTGGACAAGTGAAAAACAAGTATAGTATAGCCGCTGCTTTAGGTGAGCGATATCTAGTCCACACTAAAAAAGCAAGGATAGAGGAATGCATGAACACATGTGCTTGTTAATGTCATTAAGAAGGTATCCTAATGCATCTATCATCCTATGTTGTCATCCTGCCTAATTTTAGTTCTTGATTTTGTAACCTGAGCAGTTTTGAGGACCATGGAAAAAAAAAAAAAAAAAGTGAAAAACCCACAGCCTGAGGGCAGAGAGGGCAAATACCTGATGTCAAACACTTCCCTGGAGCACACAGCTCCAGATCCTTCTCCCTCTATTCAGGGCCAATTCAGTTTCAGACAAAATGCCAGAGAGAGGAAGACAGACTGATGCCAGCAACATTTTTCTACAGTGACCAGGGCTTTTAAGTGGCTTATTGATGTGTTACAGGGTTTCTAGCCGCACCCTTAACAAATATTATGGGATATAAGGGCTGGAATATGCATCCACTTAAATGGCCAACTAAGAAAAGGGACCAATGAAATACTTTTGTCTCTGTTAAAGCTGCAAAAGACACTCAAAAATTTGTGGTTGTTTCTCTTGAATGATGCATTTATTTACTACACAGTTACCCAGGTAAGGTATTTGCTGCATTTAAAAAAAAAAAAAAAAAAGGGCAAAACAAAAACAACAGCAACAAAAACAAACAGAAAGAAAGCAACAACAACAGACCTGCAACCAGAAACTTAATTTTCCCACAGTATCAGGAATAACTTATCTGAAAATACTTATTTGGGAACCCTAACTCCCTTCCCACAGCAGCGCTAGAAATTAACTACTGTTCAAACATGAAAGCTTGGTTTTGAAGCTTATTTACTGTTACATTTAATAGCTATTCACCTTAATAAGCCACATTTCTTGATCGTATGTTCTGTTCGCCCATTCCACCAAATAATGTAAAGAAACAGAATTAAGACAATAAAAATCTAGCAAGTACTAGTTCAGAACGTGGCAAATACTTGCTTTGGGATATCTGCTATGAAATGCAATCCTTCTCTCCTGCAAGATGAAGGATATTTATAAAGTCATATGGCTTTACTGTTTGGCTTTTCCTGTAAGGCTCACGTTAGAAGGAGTGAGAGGAAGTTTTCTAACTGAAAAATAAAATTGTCTGCAATTCTACCTGAAAGAAAAATACTAATTTGACTTTCAACATCAATTACTCTAGAAAGTAGCTTCATCTTTGCTTTATTGGTTCCTGGAAGAACAGAAACTTCAAGATTTAATAGTGAAATGTGCACATTCATTTCCAACCTCGTAACTCCTATAAAAATACAGGCTATTTTCAACGAGCCTGCAACTTTACAGGATCTGCATATTGAATTATTTCTACAAACTTTTTCCTGCATTTCAGAAGAAAAAAAGAAGTTTTCTTTGATTAAAAGATTAAAATGTTTTAGTAATAAAAAAAATTCCAAAATAAGTTCTACTTATAGGTAAAAAAATAAATAATATTTTAAACACATAAGCAAAGTCCACCTTAGCAATCCATTCCAGTACATGGTAGCAACATGATATCCTATAGAAACCTGCCTGTCCTTAAAACAGGTCTTCTAGACTATGCATATGAGACCAAGCTCTCCCAACTTCTCAGCATCTTTCATCTGCAGAGAGAAGACCAACTGAGCATGGATTTACCATAAGCTTTTCTTGACAACAAAGCAGATTCAGAGGGAAAAAATAAACAAACAACTACAATCTACCACTTCAAAGCTCATGGACACATGTAAGTCTTCAAAACTACTCCTACCTTGAGAATTATTGCAGAACACTATTTCAAAATAGTCACAATTCTACGGTAGGATGCCACGAGCAGAATGCATAATACAGCAGATATCAATGAAAGAAGCCCATTGTTTCCCCCAATCTTAAATACAGGGAAAGCGGGTAGACCTTTGAGAAGCAGAATCACAGATCCTCATCAAAAAGACATTACTGACTCTTTGAACGACTTTTCTGTCCCACACTCATATTATTAGGGGGCTTTTCTTCAGATTGGCCCATCCCGCCGCAGCCTAACACAACCCTGACACAGACAGGGGATGACAGGGAAGTTCCCAGGCACACACCTGGACGTTCATGCATATGGTACGAAACCTCCTGGGGCAAAATCTACACAAATTCTGTATAGAGGAACTTGGAGATCAAAAAGCTCAAATTACCTAATAATGGCAGCTCTGTGAACAAGAGAGAGAAGAATTATGGCATCTAATTTCCCATCACAGCAGGTACATAATGAGTAATCATTGTATAAGAATTGTTTGGAAGAACATTAACTTATTTGCATTTCTTTTAACATGAACTCATCCCATGTGCTTGAAGCCTAACAACCACGAGAGTGCGAAGGTCTTTCTATTACTCAAGTCTAGGGGAAAAGTGAGTCATTTCCACTGTCCCACTTAGTTGGCAGCAGTCATCATTTAATATGGTTTCACATACCCTACTCAGGATTCAGAGCTTCTCCCACATTCATTAAATAAATCTATTTATATATAAAAGTATAAAGCTGCACAATATTAAACCATTCAATTTGCATTTAAAATTTTTGCTTTATTAGATTTTCATTAAAGCACATAACGTCAGATAATGGAAAGATTACTTTGCTTAGAGTCAAACTTGGCATTGCAGTGGCAAGCTGAACTCTGTAAGAAAACGCCAGCGTAGGAACAAGGAGAAAATGCATTTGCACAGTGATGACTAGAGCTTGTTACTTTTGTTGAAATAGCATTGTTTGTTTCAGTAAATATAACAATAAAAAAATCCTATTAAGCCAATATCTAAAACAAATTTATCACACAGATGTACCAAAAGATCAATGTCTAGAGAAACAAATCAATATATTAAAGTAAGTCACATTTCCACATGACAAAAAGTGTTACAATATTTTAAACAAACACAGTTTAGTTGTAGGTTACTTATACCTTTCCAAACTGCAGCATGCCATAAAATTTCAAGTCAAGGACATAATTAAAGAGCTGTGTTTTGTCTGGCTCAGCACTGGATCAAGCAAGAGCTGAAAAGTGTTACAACAACTTTCACATTCTACTGATTATCAAACTCAGCATTCAAATTCCCTTTTACATGGATCAAGAAGAAAGATTTTGGTACATGCAATGTTTCTACAGGTTCATATCAAAACAAGCAAAGCATCTGAAAAGCCTGAAATCAGTCCATGGCACTGTAACACATGTATCCATCTTATAAGAGAAACCTAAATAATTTAGGATCCAGGTGACTTTCAAATTCAGATTAAACTTCTTTTAGCAGCAGGCTCTTTTGCACTACCCAAGGGTATCCAAAAAGCATCTAACATTTCTCTAACATAGGGTAGATGCTACAATTAATCCATACTAATAAAGCTTTGCGAACATCCATCTTCCATAGAAGAGGAAATGGTTATTCACCAGGTTATCAACCACATGCATCCTCCTTCACATCTAGCGTTAGTTAATTCTGTGTTCATTAGAAATAATGTCTTTTGTCCTTTAGCAAGAAAGTAATTCATCACCTGATAACACAAGAAGGTAACGTCACAAACAAAAGTAATGCAATTGTAAAAACAATGTTTTTAGATGCAACTTTTCCAGCTTACCTTCATATGTTTCTAATATGTGCACAGTGTCGCCTATTTGTAAGGAAAGTTCATCTGGTCCCCTCGCGTCATAGTTGTAGAGAGCTGGACAGAGGAAACACTGCTATTAGCACATGCAAGACAACATAACTTCCAGGATTTTTGTTTCTCCACATAATTGTTTTCATTACTCATTGCTGCCATTCTCAAGCTTTTTGTAAAGCATTTTGTAAAAAAAAAAAAACAAAACTGTAAGAATTTGGCCAAGTCCTTTAATCCATTAATATTTCCCCTTGTAAAAAACCTCAAAAAGCCAAAAGTCCATTTTCTAAAGATAGTCCCTCACTCCGTTTATAATGCTTTGCTTCTTCATAACAATACATTCAATTAATTTTTTTGTTGTACTTGCCTGTCTTCCAGCACTTTGTGTCAATTTTATGCGGTTCTGTAATGAACTGCACTGTCTTCCACTGTCAGCTTAACACACAGAAAACCTACAAAGTGTCTTTAGAAAGCCCAAATTACCACCACTAATATTAAAGAATGATTTCTCAGTCACTTCATTAATTTACTGCATCCATATTATATTTAAAAACAACATGATTTCAGAATTCCTGAGTGCCGGCGGTAACTGCATCAACCCGCTGTATTCATGGGAGAGACCAGTCGTATCCGCCATTTTATAGTATTATTATCAAGGTATATTTTACCCTTTAGCAAGCCCCGACAGCATCCACAACCTGCACCACCACAACCTGCAAATTCACCAAATGCATTTGTTTTCACGAATATTTCTGAGTGGCTCCAGGCACAAGCAGGGTGAGGAGTGACAATAAAGTGAAAACCATTTCCCTTTCCAGTGCTGAATTCAAAAAAAGAGCCCTACCGTTCAGTAGAAGCAGCAAGAGGCACGACGTTCAAGAGATCCATGAAGGACCCTCACATTACACGCAGCTGGTGTCAATACTGCAGACCTGAACTGAAGCAGGGCAGAAAGGGTTCCGGACCAAGAAAACTCTCAGATTTGTTTAGATCCACCTAAATAGCAAACCTCACGGCTGTGTATATTCCAAAAGCGACTTCATTGTAGGTCATGAGTTCCAGCTCAACCCTTGGAGGAGGGTCTGCTCGTCACTGCCCCCCAGACCAGTGGTCAGCCTCCACCCCTGCCCACCCACATTCATCTTCCTTGAAGGAGCACTGGATGGACACCTTCAGCCAGTGATGAAGTCAACCGCAAAAAATGAATACTGGAAGCAAGCGCTGGAAGCGGCTCCTGCCTCACAGCCACTGACCCGCAGGCTGCCCACGCTCGGCCAGACTTCACTCCTGGCCAGGGAGTAACTTTGGAGAGAACAAAAATTGGTTTGCTTTGAAAAAAAACAGTAGCCAGTATATACTACTAGAGATAATTCAAATGGAAAAGACGCATTACGCCACTCACCAGTGAAACGACATCACAACCAATAAACAGGCTGGTTTTTAAAGAACTGGCTGGTAAGGAAGCAGAATTTTTGAGAACTGCCATCTTCAGAAGATAACAAACTACAACCAAAACCAAAAAGTAACTCAAAGACCACTCCTCCCTACCCTTCCCAAAAGAAAATCTGGAAACTGTGAGCACTGAGATTAGCAACACTCAGAAATTTATTTGCCAAATAATGCTGCAAACTAGGTTTAGTTGGAAAAAACACATTAGTAATATGAAAAACAATACAGTTATGATTCCTAAAGCTAGGTCTATTGCATTTCATATGGAGCAAACTCTCTGTAAGAAAAAAATCTTCCAATACCAGGTAGGGTCCTCGTGGCCAAAGGCAGCAACTCCAGTATGTCTCAGGACTGAAGTTCATGAACTATAGCCAAGGTGGACCCACAGAAGTTTCTGCACAGTTCTGAAACTGCAGTTAATCCCTCCTACGAGGTTACCAAGTTTAAAGGCATTTTATACACTATTCTTAACAACTAATGAAATGGCAAAAGTAGTCTTCCTCCTTCACTGTGAGGCGCTACGTACTTCTCGTCTTCACATTTCCAGTACCTAAAGGGCTGTGCTGCTTTGAACATAGACCTCCTCTTCACAGTGACAGCTTCCAGAATGCAGCTTCAAAGGATAGCTTTTTCAAAATATCTGAGAATCAGAATTTCTTACTATTTGTCATAACTCTTTGGGAAGTGAAAGCATTTTTGGAATGTGATAGTTGCCTCAAATCTTTCTACCACCCCTCAGATAACCACCTGCTTTTCTTTCTACATTAGTTTCGAGGGACTGGGTTGGTGTGCAGCACTGGTCAGAAGTGCTCCAGCGGGACTCTCGGATACTATTACGGGAACAGAAAGACCTGGGTAAGTTACGTGTAACTCCCCTTCTCGCAGGAAATCTTCACAGATGTTCAGACCAAAAGAGTTCACAGGACATGAACGACACGTGCCGTGCTCATTACAGGTCACAAAGCACTTCCAAAAAACCCCTCAAACTTAACACCTACAGCAAAAGGCCAAAAGCCACAGTTATGAAGGCAACGAGACATCGGACCCAGGAAGCACCCTCACATACCTGCCCAATTTTCTCCTATTCCCAAATGCTCCTAAGAAGCAGGCTAGTGCCCGTATTACACAGAAGATCAACAACATAAATTACATCTGTAAGAACTGGTAACTGGAGAAAAATACTTTCTTGACCTCAAATCTGATAATCGGTTTAGCCCCAAGTGCACAAGCAGGAAACATCCAAGCGGGCATGTGAGAAGGTCTAATCCCACCACGAGGACAGGGCACGGTGCCCAGCACTACCTCCAACCATGGCCATGACTTCATTTTCAACCTCCAGGACTTACTATTTATTCTCCCCAGAATTTATCTAATTCCAACTTGCAATGCTAACAACAACGAATAGACGATGGGTTGCCTTGATCCTTTTCTCTGCAGTATTCCTCTTGCTTGACAGACTACAGACTTTAGAGTTAAGTAGTAAATAAATATATCTGAGTGCGAAAATGAAAAAAAATACAAAAAAGCAATTTGGAAGAGAAAACATAGTATACAGTGTAAGATTATAAACAGAGGAGGGGACACTTCAGGGTAAAAAGAATAAAAGTCAAGTGCATCACAGAGACTAATATCAACAGTATTTAAATGAAAGCTTTAGAAAGTAATATAATTTTATTGACGTCAAAACAAGCCAAGCTAGCTATTCCTGTTTTAATGTTTTTGTTAACTTTTTCATTATTAAAGAGCGATAAACCCTCCCTCCTAGGTATCTGGCACAGAATATTTCAAAGCCATAATTGCTATTCTGCAGGAGAAGAGGGTTCTGTGAAAAACACATTAACAAAACTTAACATTGCAAACTGCTCCGAGCAGAGGGATGTTAACAATGGTGAATACACGGCACATGGGACAGTCTGCTCGATAACACTCATCAGAAACGTTTTCGGTTCAGTTTTTGCATATACCTGGAAAGACAAAGTTACGCAGTCAATACTAACTCCTCTAAACTTGTGTGGTTCAAGTTCAACACTGAATTCCACCCTCTGGGTATTTACTTAGATCTCTTCAATGCTCACAGCTGCCACTAGAGTCGAGAGGACCCATGGGTGCTCAACACGTTCAAAAACGAATCCAACTTGAGTCTTCCACCTTCAGGACCCCAACGAGCAATCTCGCCGCCACATCCCAGTCAGTAAAAATTCACATTATGACAGATTAAAAACAGTCCTGTACTCAATTCACACTTCAGCTAAGCATTTCTCAAACATTTAAATGGAGTAACACTAAGGATCAAAGGCAGCTATGAATGAAAGACATGAAAATTTATATCCAAGAGTGCTAACTGGTGTCTGTCATAACAAGGAGGGTCACGTAACAAGAGCTTCACTGTAATGACCAATTCCTTCAAGAGAAGATGACAAACAGCCATCAAGTGGTAATTACTGCCCACGACAGCTCCCACTGACCTGAACTGAGTGAGAAGCAATGGCCATGGAGGGAAGATCTATCTTTAAAAATATATGTGTGAAAAATACATCTAAAAAAAAACAATTACATTTCTGGCTTGCAGCAGCATTGACAGATCATGAAGCAAACAACCAAAATAACTATAAAGTGCATTCCACCCCTGTGATTACAAAACAAGGCTTGAACTACACTGCATACTCCTATGTAAGCTGGCAGATAACTCTCTCTCAGGGTACTTTACGTAGAGTGACATCAAAAGATGTTATGACAGATAAAATGTTTGATTGGCGCAAACAACAAGGCTTTAATTAAAGGAAAAGACAAAATTCAGAGGAATAAAGCATGAAACTGATCTGCTTATATTTTGTCTGATCAACTGTATTCTGAGTCACCATTTAAAATATTTAAAAGCCTGAAGATTAACTTCCAATTTTTTTTTTTTTTAACTGTAATAAGTTTTGCTTAATTTTGAAAATCCCGTTCTCAGCATGACAGATTTTCAGCTTGGAGAGCTCTAAGCTAAATGAAGCATTAGGAATATTTACACCAGCTAACGTCAGGCCTCCCCATCACGCTTGAACCGAGAATCAAGGCTCACTGTTTTGGCAAAGGAGTTACGCAGCCTCTTAAGTTAGAAAAACCTTTGCTACAATGCACAAGCAAGATAAGGAGCACAGTTACTCAAGTATCAAAAGATTTATGACTAAAACCTAGCCAGTGCAAGTCAACCTCATGGTTAACACTAATACAGCATCCCGATGCTCTTCATCTATGCACAGATTAATTTGATTTTTTTTTTCCTAATAAATTTCAACTGAAGAGGCACAGCTAAGCTTCTCTATTGCAACCAAATACTCTCATTCCTTATCATTTAGAAGAATGCTATTTATAATGCGCTTTCTCCTTAAGGGATACATCTGTGGTAGAGGTAACTTAAGAGACATTGCAGAAGAGATACCAAAGTCAATGGAGCTCAGGAAAGATGCTGCTTCCTGAGCTGCAAACATGCTGCCTTTCCTCAGAAGGAATATAGGAGTTAGCTTGAGAAGACCCTTGAGAAGATAAAGGGGGCAGTTGCTCTCTTATGTCTCTGGCACGAGATATGCCCCTCCCAGACACCTGCATCTGACCAACGTTTTCTAGTTATAAGGTTAGCCTGCAGAAGGGAATGACCATAACATTTTCTCAAAGTTGTGGACAAAGAAATAAAGAGCTTTATTTTCCAGTTCTAAGCATCGTTAACTATGACTGATTTAATCTAGAGCTGTGGGGAGCCTATTATATTTGCAAAATCACACCTATAGACCATATTTCCTTGACAACCATGTTATGGGTACAATTGCGCCAGCTTCCAAACAGACCATTTCAGGTGCAGTCTTATATCTAACCTGCTTATAAAAACTGAGGTAAACCAAAACTGTTCATGACAGGGAAAGCACCTGGTAATTTTAGGGGACGTGCTGCTGATGCATAAAGAACAGTTGTGGCTCTTGAGATCTCTGTTGAACAAGGCCAGCAGCATACAGATTTGGTATGTCTATTAGTTAGTCATGGTGGTGTAGCTGACATGAAGGCTGAGGAGCATCCAGCAAGCGTATCGGTGAACTTTGGGTTTCAGCTCCGAGATGTAACAAGCAGAACTAGGATGGCAAAAGAGAAAACATGAAGTCACAGTGACAAAACCATCCTGAAGCCACGTTTCATTCCCATGCTGCAGGACAGAAAGTTTCAGCACCACCAAAGATATTCTTCCTCATCAGCTGTGCTTTCAGCCAAGCAACTCTCCGGGTAAAGGCTCTGCCTGCTCCCCTCCTCCTCCCACCGCAACCACAAAGCACATCTACACAAAAGTACTGAAGTGCCAAAAGCAAAGGATTAGTGTGGGCATAGAAAGAGCAATTTTTTCAACTCTAGGAGTTGATAAAGAAAGGAACAATGAACAGGGCATTACAGTAATTGCACTAAAAACCCATTTACTGCTAAAGAACGCAAAACAAACACCTCTACTGAACTGCACTCATTAATCTGCGCGCATTAGAAAAATGAGGAGTGCAACAGTAGAAGAATTAGAGAGAGGTGACGGGGGGGGCAAACAAAGGTAACATCAATATATAGTGAAAAAGCTTTTCTCTTGACTGCATGAAAGCTGAGATATCTTAGGATACCATAAAAATGTTAGAGGAATATTCCTTGGAATTACTTTGCATTAAAGGCTGTATTAATCGTTCCACACTCCTAAGAGAAAGCAAACTACATTTAACACCTTATCAGCTTTATTCTACACTGTCTTTTAAAAAAATCCCCAAATCATACTTATGCTTTTTCCATAAAAGCAGACTGAAACTGCAGAGGTAAAAGCAAAGTCTCTTGCAAATTCTCTAGTATTAAAAATAAAAGAAACATGAAGGTTTTACCCCTGTTTTCTCTGAAAGGAAAGTGGTTGCTTTCAGTATTGGGGAGACTCCTTAGTCCTCTCTTACTCACCCAGACAAGTTTCCAAGTTTTACAGCTGAGGCTAATGGAGAAGGAAGAATTAAAAAGAAGTGTGTAAGTCAGGAGTTGCACCTAAGGTTTGTTAAAGACTATTATTTCATGCATGTATTAACCAAGGGTGGGTCTTCCTGCCTTACTGAAGTCACCTTGTGTTTTGTCATTCCTGGTCTCATCAAGCTTGGTTCACAGTTCTTTCTCAATGTTCTTGTTATTCTGTCATCCAAACATTCACAAAGGATGAATTTCCTAAAAGAAGAGTAGCCTGAAGAAACTCTTAGACTTGAACAGTTACCACCCAGCTAACGAAGAAAATACAGCTCGTGGTTCCTCCTCCCCAGTAACGCACTGTATCTTATTCATTAAATCCATGAACATGGCTTTTATCACAGGTATCTCTCCAGCAGGATCAGACTAAATCCAGCAAGTTTAAGTGCATAGTAAGGATTTATTCTTGTTTTCCCTTATAAAGGGGAGACCATTCCTTTCCCCCCTCCTCCACATGAGCAGCAAATTCCTGAAACACACCTTGGTTCATCTGGAAACTGTATTCCCACACAAGCCCAGGAGCACTGCCTCTCCTCCATGAGCTACACAGGACATCTGGCAAGGGTGAGAGAATCCTGAACCTGGACTCTGGCACGCCTCAAACTGAAATCCCTGCGATGACAGCCTGCCTTCCCTCTTCCAAAGTGAGGACAAAACGCTCAAGAGGGAACTAGTAAATGTACACAGGAATAAATCCTGCATTTAGAGGAGAACCTAAGCACAGGTGCGGCACCGACTGTTCGTTCAGCACAGCTTAGAAAGAGCGAAGGGCCACCCAGGCCTCTATAAACATAACTAGACACGTTCAGGTTTTGTAACAGATGGCAACACAGGGGAGCAACATGTTTTGCAACACATCTGGTGTCTTATCGCTACCCAACATGAATTAATAAGCTGAGGAAACTTCAAAAATCCAGAGCAATCCCCAAACTTCAGTCATGTTGCCTTGCAGAAGCGTAACCACCCTGTTGCTGAATCCTGCAGGCAGAGCTCAAGTAGGACAGAACAAGATGCACACTTGTCCTTTCTGCACTAATTAAAAAACAAATAAATAAAGAGTTCTAGACCTATGCAAGATTTCCAAGAACCAAGTTCAGGTTCTTGCTTTTCCTCCTCCCTCCTTTTAAGCCAGATACTTTCTTTTTAGGGAGCTAATGAAGTAAGATGCCAACTCACTCTTTTAACAGCTTTCTCCCTCCTCCCTCTTGCTACTTAATCTGTATTCAGAGTACTTCACCACTAAGTACTGAGGGTATAAAGCTGAAACCAGTGTTAAAAAAAAAAAAGATATCATTGACTATAACAGCATTAATAATGTGCCATAATGCATAGCTAACAAGAAGCACAATCAAGAACATCCAAATCGATTTTTAATATTAAAAAGTCCATTAACTGAAACACATTGTATGCAAGAAGGAATCACACCACCCCGAGCTCTTAACACTGGCTTTTGTAGAAAAAGCAAGATGCTGATTTAGACAAACAGAAAACATTATCTAGAGGCAGATGTCTTGGCATCTGTCTTGTGGTAACGCAGAATCACAAAGTGAGTGAGTTTTGATGCTCCCTTGAATTTCCTACATTTCACTGGGGACACTAAGAAGTGATAACTTGGCTCTTGCCATGGTGGGCCTACAGGCAACGTTCTCAAAGGCGGCAAAGACAGTGTTTGAGCACGCACTATGCTTACCATCATGTATCTGAAGAAAGGACTGCTGCGCTTTTAATTAATTGAAATTCAAAACAGCCTCTACCTGAAGTCTTTGCAAAATTTGCAAAACCTTCATTATTGCTACGCATAAAACGCATCAAGGTATCTGCTGGGCATGAGAAGGAAGGAAGGAAAAGAGTTAAACGCTGGAGGGGAGGAGGAACTAGCTCAGCTTACGGTCAATGCTGGCAGAGGATCAAGTGTGTATGAAATGGTCGTGAGTCAACGTCAGGCCGTATCATTAGACAGAGGTTCCCCAAGAGATAAGTGACCAAAGCTGGCAGCGCTGCAGCTCCACACCCACTCCTGGCTGATGTGCCTCCAGCGGCACGTCCCTGCCCCTTCCCTTGCACCAGCGCTGCCGCCCACCTCATCCCTCCACCAACAGTCCCAAGGAGTTCAGCTTGCTCAAAAACCTCAGTGATTTTTTCTGCAACGACTCCGTAAATAACTCGGAGCAATCGGGGAAAACCAGCAGTGGCAGAGCAGCGAAGGCAGCAGCGTGTGACCAAGCACGGGAGGGCAAAGCATCAACATCAGCCGACACCGACTACAGCCTTAGGAGAAGGTCCCAAATAGAGCAATGCAGTTCAAAACTGTCCTGCCAAACACAGAAGCAGGTGAAAACATCCCCAAACGCAACAAGCTCAATCTTAAAACCAGCTTATGAAAGGGACTATATTAGAGTCACGTGCATAATGCAGGCAAACCCTTAAGTCCTTCCCAATCCACTGCTCCAGGCTAAACCAGCACAAATTATGGTCAAAGTCTGCACAGTTTCCAATCACACATTTCCAATTTGATGCTAAAGTAGGGCATATAGCTTCCCAAGTGATTGGGAGCAGCACTTCTTATACAGGTTGGGTAGAAGACTGGTCGTGGATGACGGACGTGGATGAGCCAGTTCCTCAGGACCTTCATCCTTCACAGGATGAAGCACAACCTTTATGAAAACACCTTTTTCAGCTTTTCACTGCTGCTACGCAAAAGCCAGCAAGAATGGAGACCAGTTATATCTGCATGAGGATTTTAACTAAAAAGATCCACGCTGCGGTCATGTTAGCTCCAACTGAAGATGCCTCATGCATCAGTCCCCTGCTTCTTCAAGCTCTTCCCTTGCCGTTGCAGGTCTCTATTGCACCGAACATAATTTTGCAAAGAGGGTGTCTTTTACTAAGCATTTCTATAGCAGTGAGCTTAATGTCACAGTTATATTTTAATAGTCATTTCAATGACTATAAAAATCAAGTTCAACACAATAAAACTGCTATCATACTACTGTGGAAATAGTTAGCAAAAAAATGGCCGCTGCAAGACACTATTCACTGCAATATAGAGCTGATAACGCAGAGCAAAAAGCCTAAAGCAAGGGGAAAATGGGGTGATGGGAAAAAGTTTACACTTCCTACTGTTCGTCCTCCTCAGCATTTCTACAAGGGAAAACAAAATCAAAATTCCTCCATTGCTTTCTCAGGAAAGCTTATGGAGTGGGGAACAGAGGAGAAGGAGTTTTAGGCTTTTTTACACATCAAACCTTACTCAATTTATTTTTACTTGCCATCACTTTGTCTCTTAGTCCTTCAAGCTGTCTCCAACAGCAAGAACTACAGAGAAAGAGCACAGATCCAGAGTCAAATAATCCCCAAGGAACTTGTTTTGCTTTCTTAGAAGTAACAGTCAGAGAGAAGAATTACCCAAGAGCCGCAGTTTGATCCACCAACACTTTCTCTTTTCCACAACAGCTAGGCTATTGCAGAAATTGGAAATACAACTTCAGGAAAAATATAATGTATCTTATACGAGAGTTAATGGAAAAACGTAACCATGGAAGCGAGTCAAACTGCACTGAATACATTAAACGATAAGAGCGGCATTTTGCAAAAACAGGGAAAAATTGTTTTTCTCCAAACCAGTAAGAAATCACATGCCTCGTGCTGCTTTCAGAAGAGCGACAGAGTTGGCTCGGCAGCTAGCCGTAACAAAGAGTCACTGTCCAGCTCGCTCCAGGCTGCCGAGTCAGTCTCTCATCATCAGCTCCCTTCACTAGCAATGGAGTTTCTTTACAGTGCTGTCAGAGGGAGCTCGTATCTGTACAAACTCCTTGTTTCCCACCTAAAGGGAATCCTTTGAAGCCATACTAATTTTTATGTTCATTCTGGAAGAAATATGGAGAAGGAAATGTAACTGATATGGTCTTACTAGTCTTTAAAGACCCAGCATCATATTTTACTCTCTCCATAAATCAAATATACAAACCTGTGGGAAGTGGGGAAAACCAGAGTAGAGGAATACCCAAAAGCTCTGCTTACAGACATTGAACTCCACATCTTTTTGTGCAATAGGAACCTAAATCTATAGTCGCACCACTTAACTTCATCACGAGTTAATTTGATCGTTCTAAAGCCCTTTCTAGTCTAATTAAAGTTGATCTAGCCCAATAATCCACCACAAACAAATGTGGGAAATTCCCAGATGAGAACTTTCTGCCAGCAGCCGTTGAGTCCTGTCCTACTGACCAATTTGGTGCCCCATTGCTAGCACACCCCTCAGCTTACTGAAATGCATCAAAGGCAACCCCCGTAACTACCACCCTTATTCCTCCGAGCCTCAAAATCACCCTTGTTAATTCAGAGTAGCTCAAGGCCATAACACCTTACTTCCTAAGCATAATCACCTGAAAAGAGTGTTATTTTAAAAACACCACTGACGGTCATGTATACTGACGCTAGTAGGGTGTTCAAGGTGCCACTAACCCAGCAGCAACTTGCTAACCTGTGCTATAAGAAAAAAACATCTTAACTATTCTTTCTTTTTCGCATGTTATCTTCCCAGCATCGTTGCAACTATTCACTGAAAAGAGGTGAAGCATTAGCACACAGCACATGCACGCTGGCAGCCCAGGGTGGCACCAGCCAACAGAGGAGGCAAGAGCCAGCTCCTGGCTACTGCCCCATTGGAAACAATGGCTTAAGGAGAACCATTTCCCTGTAATGATTTCCAAAGCAACACAGGAGATACTAAATCTGCTCAAATGTTTGTATTTGGCAAGCTCCAACCGGTAGCACAAGTTTGTGCTAAACTGGACAGCGTATCTGTCCTCCATAACCGCTTTCACCTTAAAACATTTGTTTTCCCCACTGTAAAAATACTCCATTAGTCTAATAACCAGTGGTTATTTCTTAATTATTCAACTCATTTCAGCACTTTCAGGGCCTCTACCTCAAAACAAAACCATTAAAAAAAACCAAACTAATGATAGCTAGAGCATTGTACACTCAGTTCAAGTCCCCATGTCCAGAAAAACAGCTCATTTTTAATACATCCTCATCCCATTCCAAAGCCTGCACACTGAGGACGGAGGGGTGTTGGAAAGGGTGGGACGGGGGACAGTATTTGTGTCATTTTCCTGTAGGAATCCAACTTACTCCTCTCAATTAGGAGCCTTCAGTGGTCTGAAAAAAAACAGTGTAAACTTTAAAAATGTTTCTTGGTCCATTAGTGTCCCAAGAGCAAGACTGTGTTGCTGCATGCAAAGGTAACAACAGAAACGCCTGTGATATGCAGATGCAATAAGAAAGGCAACACGATGGTAGAGCCCAAGGCTTCACTAATGTTCACCAATATTTCACTGTTTACTAAGTTTACTCAGTCATTTCTCAATGCTATCACTATCCTACCCATCTTATCAACAATTGAGCTGGTATTCAATTATTCTATTTCCCCTGTGCAAAACTACTTTGAATTTTCTACACTCCTTATGTAAATGTTATGGAAGCATCAAGACACTATTATACAAACATAATACACGAACTCCTAATCTTTGAGTTTATATCTTGGTGTAAGAACAGCTCCCAGATCAGCATGCTGCATTATAGATGGTATCGGGCCTGGACCGTAAAAGCTTACACAATATTTTAGATATTCAAGCCCTAATAGTGTTAAAACATCTTCCAGTGTTCAGCCAAGAACACGTTCACCTTCGTGCACTCTAACTGCAGAAACCAGCAACTGTTACATTAAGCCCAAACTGTACTTTCTGTATTTAAAGCACAAATCTGAACCAGTTACATCACTCAGTTATGACAGTTCAGTAAATAAGAGGCCTCTTTTGCAGCAAAAGTTATTGATAAAAATCTGTTACTAAATCATTTCAAGAATGCATTCAACTAGAAAAATCAAACACAAGCTGAACCCACACAAAACTTCTAAAAATGTAAACAGTACCATAACTGAGTAATTCTCTCAAGTCTTTATTAAAATGTGCTTATCTGGCTATATTCAGTCCACTGCTTTATTTTTTAGGAATAAGAATTCCCACGCCACAGAGCTTGAAGTGAGATACTTTAGGCACTCCTCGAAGACTTACTTGCTTCTTGAAAAAGGGGGGGGGGGTTCCCCAAATAAAACCTTGCTAATGGGATGCTCTTCCCATTATGCAGGCAGCATCCGCTGACTAAATGAGTAACTCCCCATCGATGTTGCAGGCACGATTGCAAGGTGGTGCTGGTTTAACGAAGGCTTTGCTATAATCGCATTAAGACTTGAACTTGTGCTACCTGCATCAACATCCCAGTAGCGTGATTCAGCAGGAGAGAGACCAGATCAGACCAGAGTCCAAAGTCCAGTTCCCATAATCAGCATTTGAGAGACACACCGAGACCTTACAGCAGGCAAGCCTGTATTAGCCAATTCTGTATTCTGTATTAGCACTAAAAAAAATTCCCTCATCTGTCAGCACCTTATCAGCCCTGGATGATCAGCCCAGGACAGTAATGCTTAGCATTAAAGCAATCCAATCTAATTTAACTGCAGATGTCCGTATTAACCAGATAAACATCTAATGCTTTTTTTAATCCTTTCAGACTCTTAGTTACAGTGAAACACTCAAGAACAAAACCAACAAATAAAAGTAAACAAAGCGTAATATAATAAATACCAAAAGAATATTTGGCCTTCCATCAAAAGTTTGGGGTTGCTGTTTTGTCCCACTTGACTCACGCACTATGGGAACTACTGCCTAAGAAATACCGCTGCACCACAAAAATATCTGTTCTCATCTCCAGCCACTTGTGAGCAAGAACAACTGTTTTCTCATCAGAAGAGCTCAATAACTGAAAACTCTGGGAAAGGGATCTTTATCTACTGCTTCAATCCCTCCCAGTGCTTTGTCATATGTCACTAAATTAATTTTAAAAAGGAGTCAACGCCAGCTGCTGTGTTTGTGAGCAAGTCCCAGCCTTAGAGGAATTCTGAGTTGCTCCTCTGCATACTGCTGCCCATCTTGTGGGAAGTCCACAAGAAAAAGGTTGTGTTCATTATGCCCAACCGTTAGCGAGCAGCATCAGAAGAGACACAAAAAAAGTGCAGAACAGACTTGACCAAGGTGACACAGAGGTGGAAGACAGATTGTCAACAGCTAGAGGCATTGCTCTGACAGGCTGTCAAGGAAGGAGGCAAAGTTAGATACTGCCAAAGGCATACCTTCTACAGAGTAATGCTGATTTGAAATGGAAGCCCAAATACCTCCAAAGCTAAACTAAAAAAAAAAAACAAAACAAAACACCACAAACCACTTTTTTTTAAACCATCTTACTGAAAACACTATCAGTAGAACCACTGTTTTAGTTACACCACTCAACCTTTACACCAGAAACTTCAGAGATCAATCCACAGAAGGAAGAAAAAAAAAAACAAAGAAAAAAAAAAACCCACCCCAAACCAAAACCACAACAACACACGACACACCAACCTGAGATGGGAGGGGAAAAAAAAAAAAAAGTCTCTCAAGTCTACTCCACCTAAGATTCTTGCTCAAAGAAGCAACGGGAAGGCTATAGATTGATGGAGACACAAACAACACCTAGTCGCGATAAGAAAAAATAACAGGCAAGAGTCAGACAGTACAACAGCACGAGGCGGTTGAGGCACTGGGCAACATCACCATTACCTCATATTAGAAAGAGCATACTATAGGCTTGAGTATAAGCATTATTTTCTATATATTTGAGCTACAAATGAGCCATAGATGTTCTGATACAAAACAGCGAAAATGTTAACATGCTCCCATGCAACCCCAAAGCAGCAGGAAAAAATAAAGAAACCAAGAGGACAAGCTTTTCAAACCCAGGCTGTATTGCAAGGCAGAAGCAAGGACAGAGAAAATCACAGCTGACCGTACTACAACAGTTTCCATAGCAGTTAAGGAGGAAATAAGCATGGGGTCGGTCACACCCGCAGCTGGTCCCTTCTTCAGATTCACTGACCAACACGACATCCATGCAAGTCAAACAAAAGCTGACAAACAAACCCTCTTTTAGCTCTTTCCATTACTTAAAAAACAATAATTGAAGTAAAAACTCCACTTCTTGCCATCTTGATGTTAGTTTTTATTCATATGCTCTTATTTTCAGGAGAATAACCTTATATTTAGTCAAGAGCAACTTGAAAGGTTCCCACAGACCCATATCTATAACTCTCCTGACCCAAGTGACACACTTAGTCCTATCTCTACTTGGTCATTAAAACTGTAGTGCAACCCCTCCTTTAGAGGACAGTATTTATAGGACATTCCAAATCACCGCCTTGATAATCTGCAGTCATTTCAGGGTCGTGATTTGTTCACTGAAGTCATATGCACAGCAGATTTTTTTGAAAGCAAGCGTCCTTTTATATTGCTCCCCATCTGCATCAAGACTTGGAAAGTCAAATTATCATCAGCTACTTCCATCTGGCTGAACATTGAGATATTTCCTGTTTCAGGATCCACTACAGGAATACTTTTTACATTACCAGTTGCTTTCATTTCACTTCATTTCTGATACGCAGCCTTCGCTACAAATACTATACACACACTATGCTGAAGCAAAAGCAACTCCTCAATAAAAGCACCCAACTACATTCACTGAACCATTCCCTAGGGCTAACATTTTTTCCTGCAGACCAGCTGGCACAATTAGGAGGACATTAAAGGCTAAAGCATCAGCTGGGAGGCAGGCAGGCAGGTATGCCCCTGGAGACGCAGGTAACAGTGGAGCTTTCCATGATCCTGTGTCCCTGCCCCCTTCCAACAACTCCCTTTAGTCTTATGCAGGGACCACAGGCACCACCAGCTCCAGGGTTTGCCATCTTATTTCTTCTTAATTTTTTTTTTTTTTTTTATTCCATGTATGGAAATTAGGAAAGCCCTCTTCTACTAACACAGCACAGTTGAAGGTCCTTGCACCTTAGGTTTGGGTACGGTCCGGCGTCATTAACTCAGCATCGGTTACTTCCTCCTGGGACCCACAGGCTATTCAGCTACGTTCCCTAAACACATGTTATTTTATTACATTCAACTTCAAATTGAGTGATGTCAGTACTTCCGTGCTTTGTTCAGAGCAGAAGGCAGCAGGCAGAGCAAACACAAACACCCAAAGGCATCTGGATGCTTGAAGAGGCTCTCAGGCACTTCTCGGTTCGCCTGCTCTCCCAAATCCCAAGCGCCCACCCGCACTATCGGACGTACGTTTTCAAAGCTGCTCAGGAGCTGTGCTTCCAGGAACCTCTGGCCATCGGTTAGGAACTCACCATGTCAAGCCACGAGGTTCCTCCACGAGGAAGACAATTCTCCACGTTGCCACCAACGATGCCCTCCACACACGGAACTCCTCAGGGACTCCTGCTTTACTACAGGATGCTCCCGAAACCCCTGCACCTAGCTCAGCTTGGGAGCTGCTCGAGCAGGTTTTCAACCTCAATATTGGTTCATTTGTGTAGTAGAAACGTTAAAGTGACACAGCTACTACAACAGTAGAGATGTACAGAACTGAGGCCCTTCAGAAACCAAGTGCCTACAAGCATATATACTGATTATGTACACTTTTACTTCCATCTGTGTTCATAAATTACACAGCAAATCCTGTATCACTTACTTGCTGGTATTTTCTACTGGGTAACAGAAAGACATTTTGCTACTCCAACACCTTTTGGTAAAATCAGCCACCACAAACCTCTGACAACATGCTATAAAAAGGTTAGCGCTAACATAATATAAACAGTACCGTAAATAAAGCAGCAGTGCTAAAAAAAATTATTAAAAAAAAATTCAAGTATCATGGCCAATAGTTACTTCAGTTATTCATCCATCTGTTTGTTTTGTTATGTATATGGATACATGATTACACATAATAGTTGTCAATGTAATTATTTCAGTTTAGTTACAAAGCTATATGGAGCGGAAAAATATTTCCAGAGATATTTCATGTTTTGCTGATGAAACTGAAATTCAGCAACTGCTGCTTCTTGTGTTACAAGTCTTTACATCAGAAATCAGATTTAATGCACAAATTACATAAACACGGAAAGATAAATAATACCATAAATATATAAATGTTTTCACAACTACAGACTGAAAATGTAGATAAACTTTCAGAATTACAAGAATTATCTCTTTTTGAACATTCTTTTTGTTTAGATAGAGCATGATTTTGATTTTGCCCTCAAGCTAAAGGAGGAAAGTATTCCAGTAACTCATTAAGGAATTCATTAAAGCATTATTGAGAAAATGGCTATTGTCAGAATAGCCTTGGGATCTACCACAGGCCAGAAAACAGAATTAAAAATGTTTTTAAGTCTACAAAAAAAAAAAAAAAATGCTAACTTTTCAGTGGTCCATCTCCCTGTCAAAGAAGACCCACGAAGAAGAACAGCCCATGTATTTCATAGAAACAGTGATCAGCCACCACTGAACGTTTTGTGAAAGTTTCACAACTGCAGCAGGTAGAAGAGGTAAGACTGACATCTTTAAAAGAGTAAATACTTTAAAACTGGATTAGCACTAGTTCCTCATTTGAGCTTCAATTCATTAATATAAATCAGCTTTCAGCTATTTATCTAAAGTTGGACACATCTACAGGTATTTAACAAGATGTATTGATTTCAGTCCTGAAGGACTACTAAAGGATTAGACAAAGCGTATCCTGCATGTGCTCTACAGCCAATACTGGACAGACTCCAGAAACAGAAATATTTCAAAGAAAAATTATTGCAACACTTATGCCTGTAGTTGCAAGCTGACAGAAGGGCTTCCTGGAGACATTGGTTTGACTTTTTAAGTTGCATCCAGTTTACTTTCCCCTTCCCCGAAAGCTTTGCCTACACAGAAAGGAAAATGCATTTATAATACAAAGAAAGCTGTGCCAAGTATGGCAAACAGTCTAAAATTAACATCGTATTAGTGCACCTAAATCAAGCATTTATGGCAATGACAGACAAAGAGGAAAACTGTAAAACCCACCTAGGGACTACCTGAAATTCAGGTGGAAATTCAGAAATGGTTTTTCCCCCTGAATTAATACCAACCCAAAAACCTTAAATCAGGACCTTGTCCTACTGTCACTTCCATACTTACATACAATGTAAAATGTAAAACCTTGTCTTGTGAAAATTCCCCCTCCCCTTTTATTCTCTAGGACCAAGTGTTAAATAAACAGCTGAAAAATCCCTAAACTGACTGAAAACTTACTCTGCAGAGTTAAATAAACGCTGTGTATCACGCCCGTAGGCAGCCAGCTACCTATAGGAAGTCAGTATGCACTCTATGAGAGGAAAAAAAAAAAAAGTACTTCTGGTAAACCTCTACAGGAATCATTTCCCGGAACAATCCCGGTTTGTAACGTTGTCACTGACCTGGATGAAAGCAAACGGGAGTCAACACTTGTTCCACTTACCTGGTATTTTTATCCCTCTCCAATCTGTTGCTTGCAACAAACATTTATTGACAGAGAGCAATAGCGACTGCTGAGTAAACTGAGCATACTCAAGCACATGCCTACGGTCAAATTAAGGTCATTCATTTAGGAAGAGGTACACTTCATCTACCAGTCCCTTACCACTGCTTCACGTGATGCCAGGGACAGGGGACTACAGATATGCATCCCCTCAGCAGGCAGGAAATTAAAAGGTATTGTCAGATATCACAAAATAAAACTCTAATCTGGGTGTACAGCAGGGTATGTTGTCTCTAGGAGACTGAATCTGCACGTGCTTTCTCAAAATGGTAATACACTGATAAATACATCAGCAAATACTGCATGGGCATTTTTACTCCATTGGTTTGGGACTTGCCAGAGCGCAGTCCTGCTGTCAGTAACAGCACAAAGGTAACTGTCCTGTCCTGCGAGATGGCTCCAAACCTTACTCACAACACAGCATCACTAAAATTCTTAAGATGCATTCCTAAAATGCATCACTAAGATACATCTTTTTCAATTTCCTTAAAAAGTTCTCTTCCCTACTTTAAGGCACAAATATGCAAGCACAAGATCATGAACTCTTTTAGTAAACAAGAGTCTTCACGTGCCGCCACCACCACTCATTGCAGCTATGGACTGTAAATCCAGGATTCCACAAAAGCCTTAAATCTGTCCTAAACCAGTGCAGTCCTCCCTCGAGCAGAAGCAGCAAAATAGTAGTGCTTGGCCATAGAAGCTCCTGTGCTTTCAACAGCACTGCTCTTACCAAATTCCTATCCCCCTTTCGAACACCCCTTACAAGAGCAGAACTCAGTTGCAAAACTTACATATCATGACCTTTGTATCACCACTCAGTCCACCGACTCGTTATAGCCCTCCCCTAGTAATAAATATATATATATATTTCTGCACACCTGGTTTGAAGATACTTCTATATATACCTTTTGAAAAGCTATCGCAATCTCAGAGAGGCACTAAAATACCCTAACTTTGAAATGTGGCCAAAGTGCATCCTGTTTCAAAGCATCTAAAATCAGGCTAGTTATTATTTGCCCTGTCGTGACACACAACAAAAACTCACCAGTAACAAGCAAAAACACAGGAACTCCCAACTGGTGTGGCTCACAGTAAAATTGGTTTAGTTTGTGGGTTGGGTTTTTTTGTTTGCTTGTTGTTGTTGTTGTTTAGACTAATGCACATGGAGACACACACCCTACACCATATGGAGTGCATCTGACCAGCTTGCATGATACTGGCTAAAGAACCACAGGTACCATCTCAAGTACTTATAGAATCAGAGAATCATTTCGGTTGGAAAAGACCTTCAAGATCATCGAGTCCAACCATTAACCATGCCCCCTAAACCATGTCCTGGAGCACCCTGTCCACTTAAGGGAAAGCTTGAGCGCACCTACATGTGCCATAGAAGTGCAACAATTGTACATACACAGCCACAGAAGTACAGACTATTTTTAAAATGCTAGCGTCCTTGACATATACATTATCTTCAACCTAATACATGCCATTAGGAAGCACCTACCCAGGCATCACATGCTGTCGTGAAGTAATAACACTCAACGCAGCTCCCCATACAGATATCCAGCCCTTTCTTCACCAAGGCTTTGAATTTAGGAAGCCGCCCAAAGCCAGGAGCACCTTGCCTGCCAGGCAGAGCCCACCTTGGCTTACTGATCACAGTAAGGGCACAACTATCCATGATTTCCAGTGACTCATTAGGAGTAGCAGAGGAAAGTAGAGTCAGCATCCTGAAAATTAACAGGATCTCAGGCAGCACAAGCCCTCTGGCCAGGAAGTTCTCCTCCTACATCCAACCACGCACAGACACACATGGTACTATTTTTCTATTTCCCCATTTATTAAAAGAAAAAAAAAACCAAACAGATTAAACTATCACAGTGGTGGTCTAATTACTCCATATCTGCACATACTTTTGAACACAAAGGCTTTTTAAATATGAAATTTGTAGTAACCATAGTAGCGCCAGTTTTACCTCTTACTGCAGTTTTAAGCCCAAAGGAAAAGGGTCAAATAAAAGTAGAAGTCAAGAGGATTTGGAAGGTACTAGAGCCACTTTATGTTATCTCAGAAGCGCTATTCAGGCTCACAGACTTCCTAAAGCAGCTCATTACATCTCCTCTCCACTGGCACAAGGAAGAACACCAAAATTACAATTTTTGCATCACACAAAGTAGGAAATGCGAAACTGAGCAGCCACACTCAGCAGCCGCTTGGGACACCAAGGCTATGCGGCAGACATAAGCAGCCTCCGGGGCTCTCCGAAAGCCTCTAATGTCCCTACTGAGGAAGCCGTACACCCACATGGCCATCTCAATGCGAAAACACGCCTCCCCACCAGCTCGGGGCAAGAGATGAAATACAGAGCTAGGCACTGAGACGAAGGAGAAGGATACGCAGCATTGGGAGAGGAGAAAAGCTACTTCAATTAAGCTGATGGTTTTCCTGTTTCAGATGGTTCCCCGTATGTTAATCTAATAACTGTATTATCCCATTATATCCACACCCATTCCTCATCCAACCTCCCCACACGCCGAGCGCTAAATTCTCTCAGGAAGCGGAGCTGAGTCACACTCACAACTGCCTGCTGAGATAATGCCTCTGCACTACGCGGCAGCACTCCTCATTTTAAGGCAGTAAGTTTAGTTTACACATATGCTGGACATCCAGCATCATCTTCGAGCCCCACCGTGCAAGGTGGAGTGGGTTGAGCAGGAGGAACGTTTCTTAACACACCTGTATCCTACCACAGTTTCAATATAGGTATGTCACAATAATTTATTCCTACTGCATCACAGCCAGCAAATCTTCAGGACTTGAGGTGTGAAGAAAGCTTAGCTGCGCACAGGCACACACTAGTCAAGAGGAGGAAAAGTGTATATATATTACATATACACTCGCATATTTTATATATACACATCTTATATATATACACACACACACTTCTGAGCTCTCACAACTGCAACATAAGCAATGTAACACATAACAATAGATACCTTCTTGTTATTTCTGCTTTAGTGAAACACACACACAAAGTATATTACATACACCTGTCACTAAGATGGCAGTTCAATTAACAATCCTATTTGGGCACAGGCAGGTGTTTCTGTTTCACCGTCAGACAATACCAATCCGATGTCAGTCTCCAGGACTGGTCACGGCAAATAGTTACGAAGAAAAATATTCATATGTTAGCATGTTCAGCTTAACAGTGCCTTCTCCATTTCTGTTTGGGACTATGTAACTGCTACATCAATTCTTCACAACCTGAAAGTTTCATAAGCAGCAAAAAATAAAACATCACAAGTCTCACAGTGTACAGAAGCACCTTTTTTTAACAACACAAAGACATGTAAAACACATGTAACCAAACAGAATATTCATCGTCCTCAGGAGGAAACCCAGCAACGTCAAAAAGCAGCTATCCCTCCCAAAACGGCATCTAACAGCATAGCACAGGCCAGTGAGTAGCAACATTCAATTAGTTCTAAATCCAATTTTATCTGCTTACAACACTACATCAACTTTCAACTCTCACACCCCTGCAGTTCAACAGAGAAATACTCTAATTTTGCTGGGGTTCATCCCTCTCAGCTAAAGAGAGAAAAAAAACCCAAAAAACCAAAAAACTATCCTAGAAAAACAAACCTATTATAAAACCATGACAAACTCCTCTCCAGAGCAGTGGACACAAACAAAAAACACCAGTTGAGCACACAATCTTGTCCTTTTTGAAATGGTGAAACAATTTTTTTTTTCTTAAATTACATTTAACTCTAATTCTCTTATTGCACATACGATTTCCCACACTGGATATACAAATATACTTAAAGTATATTTTAAAATACTTGCTTTATTCCACACTTCTTATTCTCTCACCCTTTCAAAATCACCTCCAAGACATCGACTCCTGGAAAGCCAGGTCTAGGCAATCGCCTCCGCCACAATAGCAGAATGAGTTCCTGCAAAAGAGGAACTTGCTTTCGAGTATCACTGGTTTCTAACACTAGTATATACTACGTGATGGTTTAGTCATTACTGTCTTCCAGAAATACCGTACCCATCCCACACCACGAAGCAGGTATGTGGAAAACTTAACGAGCAACTGCCATCTGTAGCATTTCTGCTTTCTTATATTTGTCCTGCATCCTCAGCGCTGACATTACTCACAGCTCTCACCCAGTGTAACTGGACAGATAGGATTTGCTAGTAATTTAAAAGTCATGCTCTCGTTTTCTAGGGATGTACACAGAGAATTTAAAATTAATTCCTAAAACTCACTTGGGCTCTACTTAGACCCAGAAACTCCCTTCTTCCTGCTCACGTTGTTTATACAAGGCTTAGCTGTGGCTACATATGAAAACTAAGTTGTTCTTCACAACCAGTAGAGTCCAAGAACTGTGGCGGACACTGAACTTAGTATTTTCCAAACTGAATAGTCAGATTTATTATTTCCTTCCCCAAGACAAATGCCCTCACTCATGCCAATAAAGTTTTCTTCTCCATAACCCCTAAAGACCGCTTTTGATCAAAACGAAACATCCTCAACATCAAGATGGGCCCTCTCGGCACAACATTGCCCCAAACCACCGGGGTTTGGTTCCGTTTAATTAGAGCGGAGATGTTTTAACTACCGGCAGAGAACAATCCCCCTCTGTTTGAGAGGGACGAAGAAGCAGAGTACGAAATGGATCCCCGGACAGCAGCGCGCAGGGGAAACCCCTCATCTGTATGAAAATCACACTCCCCGCGAAACCCAAGAGCCTTTTCCCTTGGCAGCCTAAAATCCTCCCTCTCCCAAGGAGGGACAGGAGATGAGGGAGCAGCGGGCATCACCATGGCGCAGGGCAGCGCTTCCCACCGACCCCACACAGCTCCCACCAAGGATCCAGCACCGCCAGCGGATCCTGCTCAGCAGCCATCAGGGAGAGAGGGAGGGAGGGAGGGGGGGGAAAAGAAGCCAATGAAAGAAAAAAATAACCCCAAGCCCTCTTCTATTCACACAAAGTAGTACTGGGGAAGCAAAGAACACAGAGCAGAAAAAGGCAACTTTTTTTAAGGAGGATGACCCCAGCGCGGGTCGCCCGCCGTTTCCAGACAACTTCCAAACTTCCCCTCAGCAAATCCCCGCTGGGCGGCGGCCGGAGCCCCCGCGGGGAGCGGCTCCCCCCCCCCCGGGAGCCGGCCCGGGCTTGGGGACGGAGGGACGGAGGGACGGACAGCCGGCCGACCCCGCGGGGCGGCCGAGGAGGTTTCCTCAGGCGGCGCGGGAAGCGGCGGGCGCTGCTTGCCCGGGGAAGCGCGGCCCCGGCCCGCCGCAGCCGGCGGCCGCGCCGAGACCGGCTGCGGGGAAGGGAGGCCCGCGGCTGGGGGGGTTCCCCGCGGACGACGCGGGCACCCCGCAGCGCAACAGGCGGGAGAGGGGCCGGGAGGAGTCCTCACCTACGCCGTATTTTTCCTCCCTTTTGGTGGGAACCCAGCGGGTCATGGCGCTGGAGAAGGGGAGTGAGGGGGGAAGCCCGCAGAAGGCGGCGGCCGGACCGGGCGGGGATGCGAGAGCCCCGTTCCTACGCCGCCATTTTCCAATCGCGGGACGGGAAAAGTTTCTACCGACGGCGGAGTCATGTGGTGCGGGCGGAGCCAGCGGCCTGGGCCGGCCGGCCGCGGCGGAGGCGGGCGATGGCGGGGCGGCGAGCCCGCCTCAGGGGGCCCGGCCGGTGCGCGGGGTGCTGAGGGGGGGCGGTGGGCGCCCCGCCGGGGAAGGGGCCGGAGCCGGAGCCGGAGCCGCCAACGTCCCTCCTCGTCCCGCCGCTCGCAGACGAGGAAAGCCGGCCAGGTCCCGTCTGGTTTCCACACAAAAGGAGAGCGGGGTGGGGTGGTGCCTCACCGGCAGTCGCCCTAAGTGTGTAATTAATTCCAGGGACACCTGGCCTTGCTCCGCGGGAGAAGTTTTCTTCACCTGCGCAGGGCCAGCTCAGTTAAACCAACGGGACTTTCCTCAGCGCCACATTGCCGGGCAGCTCCAGCAGAAGGATCCCAGTCGTGATCCTGAGAGAAATCACCGGTTTCTTGGTGGTTTTTTAGCTCCTGCCTCTGGTCCCTCCAGCCACCTGGCCCTGGAGGGTTTCTCTCTGCTTCCTTCCCAGAGATGCGGCCCTAAAACAGGGTTTCTGCTAATGTTTAATAAGAGTAGCGGGCTCTCTGCGTTTGGGTACTGATTGCCATGTCGATGAGCACGCCACTCGGAGTAAATCCTTCCTTGGCCGTAAAGATGAGAAACGTTCCGATTTCTAAACCCAAGTCAAAAACCTAGGCCAAACTTAACATCCCCTGGCTAATTAGGGGGTGGAATATATGATTGCAGAAGAACGCGAAAGGGAAATGAGCTTCCTGATCCCAACCCCCATACCCTTGGAGAGACCCAGGACCATGATTTAAGAAGAAAATGTTAAAAACAGTCTTTAGCAAATGGAATGTAAACTCTGCAAATGCCAGCAGAAAGCAGAAGGATAACCAATAAAGAGAGGTGACGTGTCTGGCCGGCTATCATTCGTTAGGATTAGTCCTCCACCAAAGGAGAAGCCCCGTACCACAAATTTAAGAATGAGGTTACGTCCTCTTTCGAGATCGGAGTTGAATCTCTTTTCTCTCCTCTTATTTTGTTGTATCGTTAGGAATGCAAGGGGCCAGTTTCTGCAACAGCATTTGTTATTGTCAGGTTTTGAGATCAAGTACTCATCTCAAACATCTGAAGGAGTCTAATCCTCTTTCCGTGTACCTTCCCTTTTCCCATCCTTGGGATTTGTTTCCCAGGTCACCACCTACACGTTCAAACTAATCTAAATTTCATTGCTCCTGTCCTGCAGAATTCAAAGGCCATTGTGATAGAGCGAACTACTGCACCTTTATGCATTATGCCCAGGAGTGAGAAGATCAAAAGGTTTTCAAAGTCAGCTTCATGGCTCATCAACTTTATCCTGCATTAATGGGTAACTGATTAGAGTCTTACCAAAGACAACTTACAAGTGAGCTCTTTGATTTAACAGGTTTATTTTTGTAAGATAAATCAAAGTGAATTAACTGAAATAATGGACGATCTTGCCCTGTTCCTACAGTCATCTTTGGTTTTCCACGCAAGGCAAAGGAGAAGTGGAATGGAAAAGCAGTGCAGCAATAGTGGTTATTTCTGATGATGAGTATTTTGCAGTTGTGTAAAACTGATGCACTATTTTTGTGGTGCTGCTAAATATGTGCAGCAAAATTGCAGAAGCTGCTCAGGCATTAGATGGTTTAGAGATTTTTAAGACTATTACTGTAATAATCTGTAAATCAGGGAATCTGACTGACTTTTCATTTAGATTACTAATAACCAGGAATCAATTCTGCAAACACTGTGGTGGCTTTTCAGATATGGGGTGTGAACAGGGGATACAAAGCAGCACTCTGATGTTAGTTTAAACCTGCAGATAGCTGTAATTAGCTAATAAAGTGAGCTATTGCTATATTTTATCCTTCGTGGGCCTCGAGGTTCAAATCTGAAACTCAAACTGTGGTATTTGTTTCTGTTTTGAGGGAGGCTAAAGGAGCCTGTTTCCCTTCATGAGAAATGTACTGCTGACAACCTTTCTTCAGGTGTTAACTAAAAGGGTTAAATTCTCATATAGATTGGCACTCCTTAGCCTCAGTTTACATGTACATCTGCACCAAATGGGAATTGTATATACCTAAGTATACTCCTAAAGGCAGGAAATGCCAGATTCAATAAAATGAAAGCTAAAGAATTACTTACAAGTTCTACATATTAAATCCATGTTCTGTATTACAACAGCAAAATTTATTTTTACATCAGTGGGAGAAGAGGTTTGTCCTGTTGTCTGATCAGGGTCCGTAACAGAAACAACACGAGTAATCCCATGACCAACATAAAGCCCCACTGATACCGATGAGGGTCTATAGTAATGTTATTGCTTTCCACATTTTCATTTTAATGAAAACATGCTACAAATAGAGCTAATGCCATTAAAATTTTGATAACCGGTAAAAAATACTACTCCTAATTCACAATGCATAAATATCCCAATGCTTTTTTTTTTTACAGCTTGGAAAAAAATGGTGATGGGATAGGACTGTAATATTGAGAAAATAAAAGGTTTTTATTTTTCTCTGGCAAACGTAATATAAAGTATCCTCCTGAAAAATATTTTTCATTAAACTGTAAAATGTTCAAGCTGACATATTTTACATACTTAGGCATAATATGTTTCTTCACACTGTGCATATATGTTTTTCATTTATGAAGAGGAAACTGAAAAAAGCTTCTTTCCATAAAATCTGAAAATTTTATCACATCATTATGTCAAGTCTTTGGATTCTCACCTTATTTTTTTAATGCATCACATTGAATTGGAGGCAATTCTCTTGGAGCAAAGAAACATTCCTTTTCATAACGTTAACTCCAAGAAATCCAAATGCAGTATTTGGCCATGAATGATATTTGAAATTCTTGTCACAGAGATTAGGAGTATCTTTGGAAGAGGATGAATGGAAACAGAAGTGTTACCCTGCATGAAATGTATTTGCAATAAGTAAGAGATACTCTATAAATGTAGAGATGCAATCAAGTTATATTTCATACTTATTGCATATGACTACACGAGAGGAATGTTTGTTCCATCTCAGTTAAGTATCACAGTTTTTGTAATAATTTTTTTTCACTGTCAGGCCTGGTAGGTAAATTCAACATTTTCAGTCAAAACATGTAAATAGTTATTCTACACACACAATGGGAATTTCTCTTGGAAATATTCCTCCCAAGAGGTGATGTGGAGGACTTATAAAATCATACAATAAATAACTGGTTTGCTTTTCTATTTCTATTAAAGTTATTCTGTTGGAAATGTTATTGCTTCCATTCCAGATACTCATCATCTATTTTTGCTATACAATTTTCATTTGGGGTGAATGACCTCTATGCTCTAGATCATTTCTTTGATGAATGGCTGCCTGTGCTCCATGTTTGGGTGTACACAAAGTAAGAGATTTTTATACCCGATGGAAAGACACTTTTAAAAAATACTGTATTTTTACAATGTATTGCTCTTAATTTTTCTTAATGGAAATAAAATTAAGCTTATAAATTTGTGTTACAAAAATGACTTCAGCCCTGGTCTTACATATACCTGATATATGTATGATTATCTCGGGGATCTCTTGCAGATGAATGTGGACAATTTTCAGGGAGAATTAAGAAGCCAAAACTGAATTTCCTTTGACGTTCCCATTGGCTTCAGTCAGCCAAGGTGTGGCGTTTATAAAACTGGACTGAAGTTTGACAATAGCTGGAGGGAAGTTTTGTGCTCTTACAGACTTTGCCCATGTGTTTTTGAAGTATGCTCAGTAATCTTTAATCTTCCTTTTAGCTTTGTAGAAGGATTTCGATTATATATGGGTGTCTCTTAAACTTTTCTTCTAGTAGGATGACATTTGTGATAACCAGCATGCTGGGTGCAGGACTTCAGTTGCCAGCAGAAGTATTCAAAGGCAACATTTGAATTTATATAGCTACTGTGACATATATTGCATTTATTGCACTGGTTTAGTATCTTTCAGATGGGTTAAAGAGAGCGCCTCTCCTTCCATTCTGCTGACTCTTAATCAGCATTTACTTCCTTCTTGCATTTGAAGTTTTATATTTACAGGTTACGGGACTATTAGGAACATAAAGGCAGATTAATTATTTTTAAGTTCAGAAAGGAGATAAAGATACTAATTTATTAAGTGATTTTTTTTTTTATTAAATTGTTCGTGGTTTAGCCTAAAAACTGGGGCTTCGTTGTATGTAATGAAAGTGATTGTTTCATAAGTTATGTTCCTTTGGAAATACTTCAGACTGTTCTTACTGTATTATACTGAAATGGATATAATGAACAGGACATCTTCAGTGGGTTTGATGTTTAAATGCAAATGTGCAAATATCTCCTAGTTAGTCTTTATAAGTACACAAGGGTTTCCAAAATGATGTGTTTTAGGAAGGATATGATTATCATAGATACAGCTTAGTTTATACCCTGGTATTTCATCTTGTGCTCTACAATAAAAAAAAAAATTTACATGAGTTTTACAGTGCTACAATAAATGTAAATGGCTTCATTTCTACAAAAGGGGAAAATCTGTTTTTTGATCATGCCAGAGAGTAAGATTTTACAGTCTTCAGAGAAAAAGTGCGATGAGATTTTATGATGGGTCAGTCTCTATCCCTGTGTGCTCTGCACAAATACCATTTACGTGAATAGTACATCTTGTTCTGTCAAAAGCATCATAGGCATCACCTTAAGTAGCATGTTTATTTGACTGTGTGTATCTTGGACGTTGGCAAATAACTAGTTAACTTTGGACGGAAAGATTGCCTTGCTAATGAGACCTTTCTCTGTAGGGTCATGAAGCAGTGTATTTACCCTGCTGCCAGCCTTCTCAGGGAGGATGTTTATTCCTGCAGGACTGAGGCAGATGAAGTACCTAGGAAATAACGTTAACTATTTCAGGTTTATCCAGCTTCACTGCAGCCCAAAATTTCACCCGATCTAGGTTGACTTTTTTATTTCTAACTAACTGAAATACTTAGCAACATGACCAAGATACACTCACTCACATGAGTGTTATGTTGCAAACTCCAAAGCACACAAAACTTAGTTCTTCATCAGTTCCTTATGCGAGTTGACCTTTAACCCTTACTTAATAGCAACGGACTCAAACCCATGAGTGAGTGCTCAAGAGCATCATCACAAATCTTACAGTCAAGCCCAAGGCAGTTAAGGGAAAGGGTAGTACAAGTGATTCCAAAATACAAGCTAGCATTTACTTTACTGTTGGTTAGTGGCAACCTGTTCCTCTTTGCAGTAGCTTTAAATAACCAACAGTATAAGGTTTTATGTGGGTTTTTTTTCTTTTTAGTGTTTACTGGTACATTTTTCATATATTTGATATTTATACTCAAAATGAGATTATGAACTCAATTCACATATTCTTTGGCAAACTCAAAGATAACCGGCAAAACAAAATGCTATATGTAACAAGTTAAGGAAGAATCATTCCCAGAGACCAGTTAGTTTAACATTATGAACTCCAACAGATCTATGATTTTAAATCTGACACATTATGTTCAAGTCTCATAATAAAAAATAGGAACATTTTCCAAGAAGAGTGAGAAAGATATTTTCTGGGACTATATACTGGTAAAATTGTTATTTATTAGAAGCTAGATAATGATCAGATAGAAGAGTACAAGCTCGAGATGAAAACATACATTATTCCTGTTAATAACGCTTAGCACTTATGTAGCACTTAACATTTTGAAAGCACTGAACAAATATTAACTCTCTCTTGTGAGACAGAAAGGTGTCCTTATCTCCATTTACAACTGAGAGGCAGCTGAGCTAAGGTCAGCTTTTTAAAATGTGACACGCATTCAAAAATTGAGAAACTCAGAATATCTGACCAATTCTGTCACCTCTTGATTATGTGATTTTCCTAAGGCCAAAAGTGACACATTAGCTGGGGCAGGGTTAGATTTTATGATTTCCTCGGTCTGCAGACAATGTTAGCTCTCATCTTTTGATGAACGACATGAGATGACATTGAGAAATGACAATGAAAGAACATGATGTACTAGCACCTGTTATAAGGTTTGAGAAATGAGTTACTGAAATATGAAGTATCTGAAGCAACGATGAAAATGATTTTGCGGGAACAAAGAACCAGGCGGGATTCACAGAAATGGCCTGCACGTATGAAAAAAAGTGTTAATTTTTAAAGAAAAAATAAAAACATCCTATCAACTATTTATCTAAATGGTACAGCCATTTGAGCCCTTACAAGAACAAGTTAGAAAGGGATGGGAGGATGCCCAGGAGACTGCATGTAGTGCAAGAACCTGACATCGCTTTCGACAATGGCTTGATCTAAAGCAGTCGGCAAACCCTGCAACAGCAGCTACTGCCAAGTGCGCAGGGAATTGTGCAGCACTGATAGTCATGGTCCAGGAGCAAGTGGTACCCATTATCTCTCCACCCGTCTGTCTGCTGGCATGCCTCCAAAAACAGGTTTCTAAATTTATTTCTCCCCGAACGGACTGGTAGGCTTTCCTACCATACCGTAAAGGTGGCAGGATTGGTTTTCTAAAGAGCCTTTTAAAAGCCTTTCTCAGATGTGCCATGGAATAACAGCTTTTGCTGCTTCCCCTGGCTTTGGATAGAGTCCTGCCATTCGACCACGGTCAGAGGAGATGGTGGGGTGGTAACTCCACGCTTTCCAGCTGTGTTGGCATGACAGGTCCCGTTCCATTTGGAGAAAAACCAAAAGTTTCCATTGAACCTTGTACCTCACAATTGATTAAAGTAGCTCAAAACAGCTTCTCCAAAATGAGGTATTATTTATTTACCTGGGAACATATAGCAAGCACTTGCTTTTGATCTTCTATAAACGTTAGCCTTTCTTTCCAAGTTTTTCTTCTATTTTGGCACAGTCAGAAAGTTTAAAAATCAAGCTTTTTTTAAGCCTCTCTATCCAGATAAACTCCACATGGTTACTAGCTCACGCTATTTTAACTTTGATTTTTTCTTGTCTATATTACCACACAAATTTTTAGTAATTCTGATATAGTCTCCTTTTGGCTATGAACAGTAAACATTAGCTGATAAATATAAAATAGTTTGTGATCAGGTTCACCAGGACAATTTTGAAATTTACTTAGGCATAAATATTCCTTTCTGAAACTAGCTGCATTTTTCTTCAATTGTGTACGATCCAGGATTCTAGAAAAGTGAAGGCAGATAGAAGATACTGCCTACGTTTTGCATGGGTCTCAAGTAGGAGGCAGGTTCAGTTTTCCACATTGAGCATGGAGCTATTTTGTAATTGTACTGCAGTTGGCTACCAAACATTAAACGGTGCATTGCTACGCCTAGAAAAAAGAGAAGAGCTGATCTAATTCTCAGTGCCTTCCTTTTGTCTGACTTAGAAAAGCATCTCAAAATTCTCACCTGTCATGCTGGAAGAATGTCACTTTTTTATTTTTGTGAGGATACTGCACTGAGATGAGTCAAATACAATAAAGGTGGTTTCTGTATTCCTGAGCTTGCTCTGGCTATGCTGAAACTTCAACTTGGAAACTATTTATGTGGAGTTGTTTGGAAATAGAAAGTTGTGAGTGCTGTTCCTCACTCTATAATCAGAAGTTGTTTGTGCCACCCATAGTAACTACTCACATACATGCATTGACAGTGGTTGAAATGGAAATAGAGAAGTCCTCTTCTGAAAATGAGGAAATCTTCCTCCTCATCAGAAGCCTCCGTCTGAAAAACGATGATTTACTTATTTGATAGAGGGAGAAATACTGATAAAATGAACCATTTTCCCAACCATTTTGAATGCTCGTCATCTATCTGTATATGAGTATGTACGTGTATCTATAAAATATATGTATTTCCATAAACTGCAATAAAAGTATTAATATTCTGGACAGGAATCCAATTTTATCTTTTAAGCAGCATTTGCAGGGGATTGTTAAATCATATAATGGAAGCTTTGTCTAGACAGCTTTCTCGCTGGCCAACTTAATTTTTTTTAGTTTGATTGTTTTTAATGTATTTCCTGGAACAGAAAATCCCAATAATTTGTTTACAACCTTTTCTGGAAACTGTGTCAGTTTTATAATATTCAGAACTGATAATAATTTTTCTAAACCAAGCCATATATTCCTGGAGTCTGAATGTTCTCAGGGAGAACCATTAGCTGTAAGTTCTCTCGGATTGTTATAAAAAAAGTTATTAGTTTTTTTTCAAGTGAAACATTATCAAGTGTGTTACTTGGAAAGGAGCAAAGCTTTCTTTCAGTGACTGTGAGATGTTTCCATCTGATGATTTTTATGACGAGTTACTATATATAAAACGACTCGGTGTATTTCACAGTGGAAAATCCAGATTATGACCATTATCAAATCCACCACTGCTATGACAGTCTCAGCATCCAGGCAGAGACCATGACATGGCTTAAAGTCTCAGCAGTGGTCGTCGGAAGAAAGGGTGAGACATTTTTGAGCAGCATTTTTAAAGCTGCTGCCTTTGTTCTCTCGACCCTGGCCTTGGTCCAAGCTCTCTGAAATCAGTGGAAAGAGTCACGTTGATTTTGGTGGGCTTTAGCTCTAGACCAGCTCTTGAGTGAACGGGTTTCAGACTTTAGATCTCTCAATCACAAGCATTAAACCAAGCCTGACAAAATGTTACTGGTTTGAACAATGCTGCAGGTGCTGTTGCTAAGGCCTATGTTACATTTTCATTTATTTTTGAAAGCACTTTATAAATGAAGTTTTTTTTTTCTTCTACTCTCAGGGTGTGTACCTTTGAATCAACTCAAAGGCATAAAAAGAATGCTGAGACACTTTAAAAAAGCTGAAATAGATGTATGATGCTGAGTTATCACGAAAGGGCACGGGTTTGTTTGCAACACCTTTTTTTGGTTTGGATTGTGGGTTTTTTTAAGGGAATTTTCCTTACGCTCTTCCACGCACCATTTTTTTTTTTTGATTCTCTTTAGCTTCAGTCTCCCTGCTCTCTAAGAACTTCTCCATCAGTCAGAGAGGAGGAAGTGAAAGCCATTAACTGGATGAATAAAGCAGAACTAGTCCTTCCAGGAAACTGAGCTTCCCACCTCCGCAGAAGCTCCGGGTGTTGGGAGTCAGTCCCTCCTGGAGCGGCGTGGAGCACCGACCCTGCCTGCTGCAAAGACTACGCACACGTGTTAATGGTGGGGAGGTCTGCGTGAAATGGGAGCGATTGGGACACGAGGTGCTTGTTGAAGGTTGCCAAACCTGATAAAGCATTTAGAGGGAAAATGTTGTTTTGCAAGCTCCAGTCACCCAAGTAAGTGCCTGCTGGTGATTCCACCTGGAAGGCAGCAGCCTGCTCCAGAAGGCTTCTTGGATTGCATTCATACACTGGGTACATCTGCTGTTACGTTTTCAAGGGCATACCACAGATACATCACCACATACCTTTGCTTACATAAGGGAGTATGGTTTCCATAGCCACACTGCCATCCCCTTCATCCCACTGCCTGCAAATACCACGGCTACCTTAAAATGCAAAGGATTAACATTCCAATTTAGAAAGATCTGTGCTTCTGCAGGTATCAAAATTGTCACATTCTGATTTTTCTTTTAATGCTTTAAAAACTGAACTTTTAATTCAACTTCAGAGTAAGAAATACTTTTTCTTGATGTCTATGTATTTATATAGCTATCTGTCTTTAGATTAGACAAGCAGTGTGGTGGGTTGACCCTGGCTGGACGCCAGGTGCCCACCAAAGCTGCTCTGTCACTGCCCTCCTCAGCTGGACAGGGAGAGAAAATAGAACGAAAGGCTCGTGGGTCGAGATAAGGACAGGGAGAGATCACTCACCAATTACCATCATGGGCAAAACAGACTTGACTTGGGAAAAATTAACTTAAATTATTGCCAATCAAACCAGAGTAGGGTAATGAGAAATAAAACCACATCTTAAAACACCTTTCTCCCACTCCCTCCCTTCTTCCCAGGTACAGCTTTGCTCCTGAATTCTCCACCTACCCCCCCAGCAGCGCAGGGGGACGGGGAATGGGGGTTGGGGTCAGTTCATCACACTTTGTCTCTGCCGCTCCTTCCTCCTCAGGGGGAGGACTCCTCACTCTTCCCCTGCTCCAGCGTGGGGTCCCTTCCCTGGGCTGCAGTCCTTCAGGCACAGCCTGCTCCAGCGTGGGTCCCCCACGGGGTCACGAGTCCTGCCAGAAAACCTGCTCCAGCGTGGGCTCCTCTCTCCACGGGGCCGCAGGTCCTGCCAGGAGCCTGCTCCAGCGCGGGCTTCCCACGGGGTCACAGCCTCCGTCGGGCATCCCCCTGCTCTGGCGTGGGGTCCTCCCCGGGCTGCAGGTGGAGATCTGCTCCCCCGTGGACCTCCCTGGGCTGCAGGGGGACAGCCTGCCTCACCGTGGTCTTCCTCACGGGCTGCAGGGGAATCTCTGCTCCGGCGCCTGGAGCATCTCCTGCCCTCCTTCTGCACTGACCTGGGGGGCTGCAGGGCTGGGGCTCTCACATCTTCTCACCCCTCTCTCCAGTTGCACAGGTTTTTTTCCCCCTTCTTAAATCTGTTCTCCCAGAGGAGTTGCCCCCATCACTGATGGGCTCAGCCTTGGCCGGTGGCGGATCCGTCTCGGAGCCGGCTGGCATTGGCTCTGTTGGACATGGGGGAAGCTTCCAGCAGCTTCTCACAACCCCCCCGCTACCAAAACCTTGCCACACAAACCCAATACAAGCAGATGCAAGGATTGTCTTGTAAAATTGTAGTTTCCCTTTAATAAGCCACTCTGACAGGCAATTATTCATGCAGTCTGCTCTGTGCTAAATGTTTTTTCATGCTGTGCATCCCTGTCTCTTGATTGCAGGAATACGCTCCTGTGAATTATAATTATAAGTAAATATGAACTGGTGTGTATGAAATGATTTACTAGACCTTCCCTTGCTACATGATATCGATTCTGTTCTTCTGCATTATAAAGATACAGGACTTCTAATGAGTAACATGTATTTTTTCATTCTTTGGATTTTTAAGATTGCAGTTTAAGACTACTGTAAGTTATTTTGATAGACGTTGGAGATGATATATGTCAAGAATTTCTTCAGTGACAAATTGTTTGCTAATGTTTAAATTTCAGGACAAAATTTAAAAAAGGTGTTCAGGTTTGGCCCTGGAAAAATGAATGTTATACAGACATGACAAGGTGAGTCCAGTTCACCTTTATAATTATTCCATTTTCAGCAGATATTTCAGCCAAACAAAAGACATCATGGTACTGAATGTTGTCTTCAAGTTTGGCAGCTTTCAAAGAGCAATTCAAATTATTGGCATGATAGTTTTTGTTTTTATTAGATAAGAATTTTGTATAGAACTTCTCTTCTTGTAAAGAGTTGGAGCCTGGTTGAAGCTAGTCGTCTAGGGTACCTCGTGGCCAGTGGAGAAAGAAGATAGCTGCAGAAAGCCCTCATCCCATTTATCTCAGGTGTATCAGGATGGGATAAATCATCTCCTAATGATGTCCATCCTTCTCCTTAACTAGACAGCCTATATAGACTATACAGGCTATAGACCAGACAACTCTTCAGGTACTAACACTTAAACTATACTTACCAGCAATTGAAAATTCTGTGGGATGAATATATGTGTATAAAGTTAAAAGATTCTCTGCTGGGGAGAGATTTATGCAACCAGCATGTCATATTTAACTTAATAAAACAGACATTCTTTCATGATCTCACTCTGTATAGATCTGGGTATATTTGGGTCATACCGAGTAAAAATCTAAAACTATATAAAAAACTATGTAATAATGACACGCCATTTTGCTCTTTGGCTTCAAAAGTGAGCTGTGTGATAGAAACGCACCAGGAAAGCGCAAAAATAGAAATAACATTGGGGGTCTTTTAGGATATAAAGTATTTTTACTCTCGAGACAAATACTGTTGACTGAAATGTCATGCTTCCTCAAAGAAAACATTTGAGGTTATGTAAGGTTCATGGTTGTATTTAATTTTAAAAATAGTATCACTTACATGGGTATGTAAAGAACAAATCATGGCAAGCAAAAATGATTACTATTTTTAATTAAATTCTAAATTAGTGGAAGAAGGGAAGGAAGTACATTAAAGCATCTAGAATTTACTAAAGCATTTGACATGGGATGTCTCAAAATTGTGTTTGACAAATTAATCAAAATGGATTACGTAGAAATGCAATTACGAGTACAAGTAATTGGCTGAAGAATGTACTAAGGAGTAATGATAAACATGAGAGCGAAATCCTGGTCCCACGCAGGACTTCATTAAGGTTTTACTACACCGTGTGGAAGGAGGTTTCTGGTGATATGTTGCAGAAACAATTTAACTTACTCACTGGGCTGTGTACCTGGCAGAAATGAGGATTCAAGAAGTTACACAAATATTCTTTCCTTAATTCCTGCAATCATTGCAACTTTCTGTAGCTGAAGGCACTGGTGGGCAGCAGAGATCTAGAACTTGGCTCTGATCACAGATACACCGATTTTACATCCATTTAACCCTACTGATTCAGCAGAATTATTTCTCTGATTTACAGTGTTGCAGACAGACTTCAATGCCCAACATCACCTCCTATGCAAAGTTGTCACCTTTTGAAGCTGTTTCCCCACAGCTCACCCATGACAATACTAATTAAACCATCATATTTGCTCATGACAGGGCAGCAGTAACTTACAGACCATGGAGTTTTCTGACCGAGCATATCCCTGCTGACTGGATGCTGGGAATCACAACGGAGAAGAAAATGTCTTTGCTATAAGAGCTGTAAGGCTAGACGAGAACTAAGTGTAAGTCGCTATGTGTCTGTCAGCTTAGTGATTGCCTTCACAGTGAAGAGCAAACCTGAGTAAAATACGAGCTTGGATTACATATCAAGGAAGCAACAGGCTGGGGTGAAAATGATAATTGACCTATTTCACAATTTCACCTTCCGTGTTCAGTCATAGCCCTGCACAGAGAGTGCAAAGTATTGCAATTTGGGGTTGTGGTCCCAGTTTTCCCCTTATACTGTTTTGCTCTAGTGTAAATTATTACGCAGGTACAGAGGTGGTGAATTTGGCTCTGCAAATACAGTGCAGTTTTGATGAGCAAGTTGGGATATAAAAAGAAGGTCAGCTCTCTGGAATATATAAATAGATGAAAATGAAGCAAGAGCTATATCTTAGTGCTCAGGCTACAGCATCACAGTGGTCTATTGAGCAGTACAGAAAGCTGTGAATAGTTATCCAAGTGCTCCATCAGTTATAATGGATTAAAAAATATTGCATCCGATGTGGGACGAGGTGTGGACTCTAGACCTTATATTCTGCTATAAGGGCTAAGTGTGCTCCCTAAGGGGAATTTACTGGCTTTTATGGCAGCAATTCTGATTTGTCAGAACAGTTTGGCTAAGATATATCTTATCTACCTAAAACAGTTCCAATGGTAAGTATTTCGTCTATGTTTTCATCTAGTCTCCCTCATCGATCAGTGAAGGGAGGATAATTCATCTCATTTAAAAATACGTGCAAAATAAGTCACAGAGGTAGTATAAGTCAACCCATCTTATAGAATCATAGAATCATTTCGGTTGGAAAAGACCTTCAAGATCATCGAGTCCAACCATTAACCATGCCCCCTAAACCATGCCCTGGAGTACCCTGTCCACTCGCTTTTTGAATACCTCCAGGGATGGTGACTCAACCACTTCCCTGGGCAGCCTATTCCAATGTTTGACAACCCTCTCAGTAAAAAAAATTTTCCTAATATCTAACCTAAATCTCCCTTGCCTCAACTTGAGGCCATTTCCTCATGTCCTATCTCCAGCCACCTGACAGAAGAGACCATATTTTTCTATTACATAAAGCTGTCCTAAAAAACTGCACCCAACAGGGAGCTACTCTACCAGCCGATAGAGGTGCATGCGGTTCTTAACGTGGGACCGTTTTGTTACCCACGTCAGCTCTGGTTTACTTACTAATAAGGTTGTAGAGAGTGATACATGCTATTTTGTTTTTTCCCTACATTTTTTGCCCTACCTGCAAACCCCGGTTATGTCATTCACCCCTTCTGTAGTGCAGAGGTCTACATTTGAGGTCCCTTCCAGCCTGGTATTCTATGAATCTTTCCACCAGCATTAAACTGGTAGAAAGAAGCCTTTCAGATGAGAATGTTTTATATATAAAAGGAGAGCGTTTAGCCAGAATATTTCAATCAATTCAATTAATGTATTTCACTCTAGTAATGACAGGTTGATGGAAAAGCCTTAGGCTTGGGGAGCTGCTTTAAGTTAATTCTGATTCCCACGAGTGTAAACCAGCTCCACCTGCCCACAGCTGAGGCCACCTGGGCTGGTAAACTGCAGAGATGAGGGCTGAGCTGACTAACCTAGATAAATTCATAGCACTTTTAAAAAATTAACTGCCTCGGTATTTGATAATCAAATAGCATAAGGACCTCTAATGATCTAGTATTCCTCATTTTTATTTCTAGATCAGGTAGGCACCAGTGCTGACCAATGCATTGTCACAGTTGTGAGTAATGACCCTGAAAAGTGGATGCTTTCCTAATTTGCTAAAAATAAGATTTTACATCTCTATGAAAGCGGTCTCTCTTTCCTTGGGATGATTAAATACTGCACTGAGATGTTATGTTACGTTAACGTACAGCCTGGAGAAGTCTCTATTTAAACAGAGAGCAGATAGACTTCCTAAAGTTCAGTCTTTAATCCTACTTCAAGTATGGTGGTCTCACAGGGAGAATGTAAACATGAATAGTAGAGTCATAGTCATAAAATAAAGAAAGTAAAGGGGCTTAACATTGGGACTATGAAAGCAGTTTTCAAGCAGTCCTTACTGAAATCAGCTTTTAATCTGGTAAAAATAGAACATACATTTACAAGATTCTCTTTAAATGGACTGAAAATACTGTGAAATAAAAAGCTCCACAGTTTATCCAGTGTGTTACCGTTTGCTTTTATGAAAATTTTGTCATTGACAAAACAAATACCGTAAGCATTTCCTGATTTTTTCCTTCTACTTGGGAAATAACAAAATCAAGAAATAATTCTTTATTTTTCCTCTGCCGGTTCATTCTGGTATCTCTCTTCAAGTTATTTCTCTTCAGTCTTAGTGATAAATGGGACTTTGCAGGGAGCAGTCATAAAGCTCTCATTGTTTGTTTGTTGCACATTGCTTATATGCATTTTAAAAGAACACTGTATCATAATAAACATTCATGAAAATTATATATACTGATCAGTTGTACTAACAAGTATTTGTAAAATAAATCTTAAAATTCACATACGTTTAGTACTTTCAATGGATTCTGTTTGCCAGACGGTAGTGCAGGGATTTTCTTTCATTTTTCTTTAATATTTTTTTGAATTCAGCTTTGGATATTTTTAGACTTACTTTCCCGTACAATTTGAAAGCATATCATCCATCCGTCCTTCCATCCATCCACCCATCAATCAATCACTCCTTCCCTGCTTCCAATGGCACTAAAAATGGGATTTCTATATGTGTGTCTCCACTGAATTCCAGGGGGGTTCTTTCCATTTTTCCTGCTGAAAGCTATGTGGGCATTACTCAGCAGTACAATGTGGATGCAAGCTCAGATTCTGACCTGTGAAGTTATTTGGAGAAGTCAAACAAGATATGTTATATCATTATGTTCTCTCTAATGAAGTTAATCTCCATTTTCCAATTAGGCTTTTCTTTTTTATCAGTTCACACAGTTAATAAAATCTACAATTGCTAATATAAATTTTAGTTAATAGTGTCTATTAACAACTGACTTTATAAGAATTTATCTCACATTTAAATATCTGTGGTCATAATAACTGAAATAATTTAGGACTAAATGAGTTTTCAGCCTTGAGCATTTGATAGATTGCATTATTTCAGTTTTGTTATTTATACAGCATCCTAAGTATGGGTGGTACTTTATCAGGAGCTCACAGTTTAAATTACACCTAACACACAAGTATTTTATGAGGATCATAAACAACATATAGGAGAGTGCTGGAGTTTTTCATTCTTGTGCAGTATTCATGACAATGCCTTTTTAATTTAATTAGCAGAGATGGTCTCCGAAATGATGGGCAGGAAGGAAGATCAGTGATGGAATGCTGACCAAAAGCCATCAATTTTGAACAGAACTTGTGTACAACAACATAGGCAGTGCAAAGGTTTGACACCTACATGTACGTCTGAATCCTGTTTTTCTGTTCTGAATATAGGTCCAAAAAATCATGTTTTTTTCCTACGGTTTTGTTCAGTTCATTATTTTCTTTCAAGTTCAAGGGGAATTTCACATGTAAGGTTTAATAAAGCAAAAGGAAGATGTTTAATTTGACCCATAAACCATCCTATAGCTAGTTAAAACTATAGAGAACTTAAGGAATATATACCTGATGAGAAATAGCACTTAATAGGCATGCAAATGTCTTTTTTATGTGTCACTCACCTGGCAAGGTATTTAACGGCTGTAACGAGGCCAGAAGAGGTGACCATGTACGCTCAGTCCGCAGCACTGACAGAGCAGAGCTCTGTGGAATCCAGTTCATCAGAGACCTGAACTGACCAGGAGCATCGTGTACGGTGGAGTGGGCTTTCTGGGAAAGAAATTAGTAAAGCTAATCAAGAATAAATTGGCCTATTTTTGCTAGGGAAAAGTGGGAAAGGGTCAATATCCGCTTCTTTAAAGGCACAGAATAACAGTACTTTTGCTATAAATCACATTTGCTTTTAAGACAGAGCAGGTAGGAGGGTTGGTCCCTCCATTACATAGGACCAACATTCTGGTTTGTATCCCATTTCAGCTGTATCTACTAATGTTCACACGTCGTTGCTGTGTTGATTAACCAAGGATATGTCCGACAGCAGCATTGGTGTGGCATCACGAGCAGGTTGCCTGCACCGCTTCGGCCACAGAAGAGCTGATTTCGGAGCTCAGCGCTGGACCACTTGGCCACACAAGTTGCTCTTGCAGATCTGTGGGCACGAGGGTAGGATCGATCCCACCCAGCCAGTTGGCTGAAATGGTTACTGCCTTACATTCCCTTCCTGAAGGGCTCACACCGAGTCTGGTTTCTTCAGCTCCGCCAGCCAGCAGACCCTGCTCCCCTCACCGAGGCGGTTCTCCAGGCAGACACGTACTGTGTCATTGATGCTAACAGCGCTATCAGCAGATTAATGTTGCTTTTCTTAATCTGAAATGTTATTCTTCTCTACTCCCAAGCGATCCGAAGACAGAACTGGACACAACATGATGAAGAGGTTTCAGTGCAGGTTTGGTATCTCCCGTAAGCTCCTTTCTTGTTAGCATTTGTATTTCTATACCGTCATGCTTCCATTCGATTTTTGGAAAAGCTACTTTCCTAATGAAAGGCCAGACAGCTGCCACCCATTTTACCCACTGAACGAGCCTTGAAATGAAGTACAAAAAATAGTGCCACATAGAACAAACTCCTGAACAGAAGATAATTCTCTTTAGTCCCAGCTGATACCAGCTGGGCGCTTCCACTACTGACATTTCCATAACCATAATTTTTAATCAACAAAATGAAACATACAGTGCAGTCACATGAATTTCGTAACAGATCAGAAGAAGGCAGCGCCTTACAGTTAAGCTGTTTTGCTATATTTCTCATCGTTAGGGCCAGATCTTCTGCTGGTACCAAACAGCATCTTTCTAGCTTCAGATAGTTCGTGGGACTGTGCTGGTTCACACTCCCTGAGGATCTTCATTTGCTTTCTGTCTAAAAGACAATGCTATAAAAGTACGATGTAAAAGTAAAAAATTTTCAAGGCCAAAAGCTGGTGAAGGATCTGACCTCCAGGATAGATTGGCATGCTGTGAAGCTCTTACCTGTATTACAAGTGCAAAGCACTTACTTTCTGAATGTTCTGGGGTTTTTTCCTTCCCATTTTCTCTTTGCTTTATCTCTGCATTCTGTTTGCTTTTTTTCTCATTCATTGTATTTCTTTTTTTCATATTGGTGGTTAATATAACCTATATTCTTCTACATTTTCCAGGGGCATTAATTCCTTTTCTATTTTTCTCTGTTTATTTTTTCTCTTTACTTTTTTGGTAATTTCCATTTTTTACTCTTTGTATGAAGATTATATTAAGTGACAAGATTAATGTCAAATAAATGAGATTATATTAATGAACAGATCTTGCTGCATTTCCATGATTCACAGGAAAAAATATTCACACTGGCTGATTTTTCAATTAAATCATTTGCTGTGTTATCTGTTCAGTATATCTTTATGAATATGCATAACTGTAATGCATTTAAATTGTTACAGGTCTTTGTTAACCTCAAAAAGCCACAAGGTGCCTACTAGCAAAATATGGGATTTTTTTGCTTTTTGTGTAAAAATCAGAATACTTTGTTTTAGCCTTGATATCTTTTTCAAGGAAGTACAGGGAATTAGATGTTTGAGAAAGCATCTTGATTCTTCCAAAGATAACAGACTTATTCTTTTGTTGTTCAACTTATTTAATCTTAAAAGTATTATGCTTTTTTTTTTTTTTTTTTAGTATTTCCTATAATGTCTCTTTATCCCATGAGGACTCTCACCACTACCAAGTACATCCAAAAAATGCCTAGTAAAGAATCTGTAGAAAATTAGCTGTAACTTCAAAGATATCAGAAGTATTAATTTTGAAGTGAAAGATTGCTACTACCCACATACAAAGGGAACCTTTGGGGAATGAAAGTTCAGTTTCTTGAACATTTCTTTCCTATGGCTGTGAAAGAATTACAAGGTCTGGCACACAGTTTACTGGTGAGCGCCAGCATCTCTTATTTCAAAGCCTGTAACAAAATGTTGCATAGCTGTTGCAGTTTTAAAATGAAAAACTTTTATCATCAGCTGAAGAACTGTACTGTCATGAGCACGTTCCCAGAGGTTTTCTTTACTGAAATTACTTAAATTGGTTCTCCAGTGAGATATCACTGAAAGTAAGATAGCAGTACCTTCTGCCACATGTGCCACGAAGGAGGGAGGAGGATCTCTTTCCCCTTGAGGCTCCAAATGCAGGACAATTTGAAGAAATTACAAGGAAAAAAATTACGTGAGCTGCTAGTTGTTTACTGAAGGAAATCACACAGCATAGATATACCTTGTCTCCAGGTTCACCACTGTCTTTCACTCTTCAAGGGCTTTCCCATTTGAAAGCTTATCTGTATTTTGATTGCTTTACTAGGGACCACATTAAAACTAAAAAATAAATAGAGGATTAAAATATTGCAGCAGTATGCATTTAATTCAGCATGCCACTTTATTGCAGTCACGTGCAATATATGCTTCTACTTTATATGGCACAGAGAGTACTCTAATAATAATTTTTTTTCTTTAATGGAGGGTTAACATCCTTTCAAACTTACAGACTTTATGTCTTTCTGTATGTAAAATAAGACCATTTGCTAATGTGGAACATATTTTTTCATTATAAAACGTGGTATTTTACGTATTTGATGTATAATTAGAACAGCAAAAATATTGACTAACAATATCCAGACTATTTTATTTGAGATTTTCATGGAATTAATGAGAAAAATTTAGATGATCTCTAAATAAATAAATAAATCCTCATCATATATCTCCTCTGTATAGCTCCTCAAGTACATAAATGAGGAGGATATTGAAAAATAATGGCTTAATATGTTAAAGGAAAATCCAGAATTAAAAATATTATATGCAACCAGTATTAACTGGTCAGTGACAGGGCTGATTGATAAATAATATTTTTGTCCCTCCAGTGGGAGAACAGCAATCTCCACTGTGGCCTGCTGAATGAGACTTTGCAGTGTCTTGGGGAAAACACTTCCCACTAGTAACAGCAAAACTAATGAGACATACGGTTATAAAGACAGTAAAAGAAAACATTGCAAGGAATATTCTGTCCTATATTCAGGAATATTAGACTTTAAGATTAAAGCTAAGACGGTTGAATATACTGCGGGTGAAAGGATAGAGCCCAAGGACAGACGAGGCTCACGGGAAGCACGACCATGGTGTTCCTCCTTCTTTTTCTTTCATCCTGGTGGAAGCTGCCTTCTTTCCTCAGCACACATGTTCAGGTCAGATCACCCTGCCCTCGCTCTCCCGCTGACGAGGATCAGAAGTTTCCGCGTCCATCAGCCGGTCTTCTCCTACTCTTCCGTCCCCTCCAGGGGCGAAGGGTCTCCAGTTTCAGTGACCTCTTTAACTCTCTTGGATACGGGTCGTTCTCCCAAAGTCTTGACAGCAACACTGCCCTGCAGATTCCAGGCTTAATTTGTAGCTGGAATGTTTAAAACAAGGGCTAAAAGACAGGAAGCACGATGTACGCCCCATTTGTGTTGAATAGCAGCACTTAGCAAGATCAGGAATGACCGCAGATGGGAAGGAGGGCAAGACACAAAGACACAAAGAGTCTCTGTGAGCCTGATCTGGCCACCTCTGCGATGACAAAACTCAGGCTTAGGTTAAACAGAGTTTTCCTCTCCACTGGAGTTCTTCTGGGTGGCCGTGGGTGGCCGTGGGTATTGCTACTCCTCTTTGTCCCAGGCTTAGTTAGTTCAGACGACTGCTTCGACTTTGTTTCAGTGGATTGCTTAGGCTATAATTAGTTTCAACATCTCTGCCTTTTGCTGACTCTTCTCATTTTATCAGAAATAAATGTCACTAATCAATATCCATTGTTCTGTTAAATTTGTTATTTCTTAATTGCTGACAGGGTGCTTGCCCTGCACCGTGTCTGTTATGGAGCTGAAATCCAAATAATGCTCTTGTGTCACTGCTGGAGGTGAAGTTTTTCACCCCTACTCTATTAACCCTCAGGATGGATGTTTTGGTGGGAAACCATAACACAATAACTATAGTTTTGAAAATCGCATCACTGTATATCAAAAATACAAGCAAAATTGACTTTCTGCCAGAAGTTTTTGATTTTCTGGGAGCGCTCTTCCCTAAAATATGTTTGAATTTACACCCTCAAGGGTTTAAACAAAGAAGATAATTAAACAGATCCTTCAAAGCAGAGACCTACTGGTGTGATGGAAAACGATGGTTAAGCACATTCTTTTATTTGAAAACTGTAACTTTGCACATAGTTCTTTTATCTTTCCTCACCCATCTTTCATGCTTACAGAATTCTTGTGTGCTAACAACAGCTAATTCAATTTTGAACTCAAGATGAGAAATACATTTCTTTGGGTTCCATCTCAGGACTCAGATTACGAACTATGCTAGCATAGTCCAAAATTTTCTTCTGATCCTGAAAAAGATTCGTGTGATAGGTCTGAAATGAGAGCATCGTAGCTTGTTAAAATTCCAGCTGTTCCGATGCCATCAAGCAGTAGCGCCACTGGGACTATGCTGGTTGTCCATAGAGGTCACCAGTGATGTACATACACGCTACACAAGCCCCTCTTGCACCCCCTTCCTTGGTTTTTAAAAATTACACGTTTTAAAAATTGCATCAGTTCTTCTGCAAGACTCTCTTAGGATCCCAATCCATTCACTGGTTTCTAGTAGGCAGGAGAGAAAGAGAAAATGCAGGGGAGGGAAACATGATCCTGCACAGACTAATGTGAAAATAGTTTTTGTAATCAGCTGTAGGAAATTAAGTCTCTCAAGTCTTGACTGCCTTCTTTCAAGGTATAATTATTTATATTTTGAAATAGTATCTTTAAATTACTTGCAAATATTTATTGAGAATAACTGCATGATATTATAATGCTCTTTTGTGACATTCTGGGTTATGGAAGAAATAAATCCATTTATTATCAGGGGAGTTAGTGGGCTTTGCATTCTCAAAGGAGCAAATATCCCTTGTTTCCCTCCGACACGCTACAGTTATGGTACAGAATGACATCATACGTTGCAATCTTTTTTACTCTTTAGTCAGAATATTGGACAAACAAAACCAGGTAAAATTAGAGATATTTGTAACTCAATATTTGAGCACTGTTGTTAACAGATGGGCAAGTAAATAAGGATTTATAATCTTTGATTGTTGTTCCTCTAATTATGTAATTAATTTCAAACCTGATCTCATAGCTTCTTTTAGAGGTTAGAAAGATATATGCACTTTATTCAGTCTATTTAAATAGACTTCAGTAGAGCTGAGGAACAAGTGAAATCTTGGTTTCAGTGGTGTCAGTGGGAATCTCCCCCAGGGAACCAAAGCTCCAGCACACAGTTCAACAGGCCTGTGAGAAATGCATCCCTACGACACAGAGTCCACAAAGCAGCCCTTCAAAGAAGTTTTCAATATAGTTACAACCATAACTTTATGTGGATTCAGTGGGAATCTTCCTAATGACTTCATCGGCATCAAATTGTACTCATTCAGCAACAGAAACCAGTGCCATAAAACATCGTTCCTCACCTTTCATCAGCCTCCATGTGTAGAGGACCAGGCTGGGAAACAAAAACAGTGATAAAAGCTGCAGGAACCCAAGTTTGGTTGAATTCCATTATACCCACATGCATGATCTAAATAGTGCTGGGACTGTAGACTAAAGAAGCAAGTGGTATTTGGAAAGCTGCCTAACTGTAGCTGGCATGCAACATAGGTTGCTGTCTGTGATATATTAGCTTTGTACCTATTTTTTGCTTAGCTTTTGCCCACATGAGCCATGGGAGAACCTAATATAGGGCCAGGAAACCACTCTTGGATGCCAGGTTTCCACTACATGTGGGGAAAAAAGAAATTGGAAAAATAAAAAGAAAAAAAAAATTTTTAAGAAAAGAAACTGGAAATTAAAACATTAACAAAGAGTTACACAAAAGGAGTGAGAGAAAATGGGCAAGAAAATGAGAAGTGCAAGTTTGCTAGAGTTTAAAGTAGCTATCTTTGAAGATTTTTATGTTCAACTCATCTTTCCTAGTGCAGCCCATTGGGAATCTGTGTGCATGGTAGTTCGGAGCTCCATCTTCACAAAAGATGAAAGGCAAAGCCATTCAGTGGTGAGAGCCAGTTTCTGCGAAGTGCATCCAACCCCACGTAACTGCAATTAAATTATAGTACATAACATTACTGGTTAAGCGGCAACGCAGTCCTCAGTGCTGTACAAGGTAGAATGAATAATAAGTTCTGAAAATAGTCATAGATCACGTAACTTTGCAGCATTGGTGGTGTTAGCTGAAAAACGAGTTACTGGGGATTAATTGGGAGAGTATGCTGTTATAAATTACACAGGCACGTGCTAAAGATCATCAATAAAGGTTAAAAAAAGGCTCTTTAAATTAGCTTTCTAATTGATCAGGAAAAGTTCTGAGAAGAGATGTGAAAGGATTTGAGCAGCTGAAGTCTGTAAGCACATTCTGGACCTTGAAAAGTCTTGGTCTTCATAAATGAAGGGGTATGCAGAATATGTCTCAAAACTGACTCACCTTGCTGTATTTCAGTTTATGGAGAAACACGAGTCAGTGACTCAGGAAAAGGAAATGTTAACTCATTCAACGGGTACTGAGAATTAAGATGTTTTCCTTTCTTTTTTGTAAATATTACAAAATATGAGTAATGCAAAAGTTTTAGTGTTACTTTCGCTCACTGACATACCCATACATCTAGAGGAGCAAAGAATAATTATTATGCAGAAATAGCTTTGTGAATGTTTAGGACCTGGAAATATTTTCCCTATTTTTATCTGAGCTTCTAAGAGTATTGCAGAACACAAAATCAATGAGGGTTTTTTCTGTTTGTTTTGTTTCTGTTTGTCTTCTCTCCTATTTAGTTGCAACTTCATTCCAAAATATGGGCAATTTTCCTTTACTTTCAGCTGTACAAGCTGTTATGGCTTAACTCTGGAAACACCCTGGTCCGCTGCGTGCTGTGGAGTGTGCAGGCGGTGAGTCGGTGCCGATCGCGCGGAGGAGTGCTGGTGGGTCACGGCGTGGACATCGTCGCATCTGCAGCCTGGGACCAGCTCGGCAGCCGGCCGATGCTCTGCCGGCAGCGAGGACCGGCCGAGCTCCCCCGCAAAAAGGCACACGCTGAGGCTGGGTACGTGCAATTTGAATGCCGGAAAGGCTAAAATAAAACTCGTCAGCTGTTAAACGTAAACAGATGAAGATAAATAGAAGTAGCAAGCATCAGTGGCCACGTGAGTTATTTTTTCTGTCTTCTGAGATCCTGCCATTGCACTGAAGTTTTAAGGCAATTCTGAAAGGAATCGTACTTAGGATTTATAGCGAATAAGGCTGTAAATGTTCACACTTCTTTGCCTGCCTTGAGGTGGCATTACAAAGCAGGATATGTCTTCTTCATTCCCTGCTTCATATTCCTTCACCTTTTCTGCCACTCACAGCACTTTCAAACATCATTAATCATGTCATGATAAAAGTTCACTCTGCATATGTCTTATTATGCTCACAGTTACTTCTGTTAGCTTGTTACAGTTAGCTTCTCATAGGTCAAATGATAAAAGGAGATAAAAGAGCAGACATTAAGGATGCCTCTTCTAAAAGGGTTCTCCTATCTCCTCATGTCCTGCCATCACATATTTCTACCTGGGAGAACAGGAGATAATTATAATCCCAGAAAGGAAAAACAACTATCTACCTCCTAACTGCCACCCTGCGGAGCATTTAAGCACTACTTAACCACAGGTTAAACATCACTGGCTTTGCAGTAAAGTTTAAGTACAACTTGCTTTGAATAAGTACAGGGTCTGCTCTCATGGAGGTGCTTTGAGGGCAATCGTCTCTTCAGAGACAGCAGTTGGTAAGATTGGCTGGCACCTGAACTGCCTACAAAAACTTGTTCAGCAGTTGAGTTGCTGAAGAGTTCAATAATTTAAAAATGGAAAAGCTGTACCAAATTATCTAGGTAATTTCCTGAATATGGGTTTTACTTAATTTTCTATGTCTGAAGCAAAGCAGTGCCCAACATTTCCCTTGGGACCCATCTTAATGAATCTCTTTGCCAGAGAATTTTCCCTTATATTCAACCTAATTTTTCCCTGTCTTAATTTAATCCCATTACTTCTGCTTATGCTCCCTCTTGCTAGACTAAATAATTCAGTGTCAGTAATTAGGTACAATTATAGATGCATCAATTAACGTTTCTCGGCGTGGCTACAATGCTACGGGAAGGTCCACAAGACCTGGCTGAATGTGTGGAGTTCCAGGAGCTGATGAACACGGATGAGGAGATTGACTCGTCTGGTCCCTTCCAGACTTTCATCCCGTTCCCACTTCTGCTCTATATATAGCTGAAGTTGCTGGGCAGAATAACGGAGATATTCTTATCAGCTTTTCATTATTCTGATGACACTGAACTCTGTCACACCATCCCCCAACCCACTAAGTCCTGTTTAGGCTACTAATTAGCAAGATATATCACCAAAGTGCGTGTGGATATAAAAACATAGACATGTAATATCATCACTAGTTGTAAGAAATACTTTAGTTTGTATTAACCCGTTTAATGTGTTGAAAGAGAGCAGTAATGCAAGTTCAGCCCATGTCATTATACCATATACTGCTTTGGTGAATTTCTCCTCTCTTGAGATTGAACAGTATGCAATACTGGTTGCTCTGTTTAAGGCTTGACGTTTCCTTTCATTAAATGACAACACACTGTTTCTCTCGTTTCCTCTAACAGTTACTGTAATACGATAGATATTTTAACTGCTGAACACTCAGCTGGAAAAGATTGACTGTAGTAGTTTTTATAAATATATTTGATGCACAGATGTTCTAAGAATCTATTTTGCATGCTTGCCCAACTCGGTTTCCTTTCAATTTTTTAAGGGAGATTCCACCTATTGTATCCAATTGCAACTCTTCTACTTTCTTGCCCCTAAGGAAAATAACAAAATATCTTGACCTGCAGTTTCCTACAGTTTGGTTTAATGGATCCCACGGTAAGCGCAGCGGATGGGCAGGGTGCAGCTGGCGGAGGCAGGGAGAATTCACCCACGTCATCAGTCAGTAATTCAAGACCCTTTTTCGGTAGGAAACGTCCTGTCCGATGTGACGGTAGATCTGACAGAAGCGGCAGTACCTGGTCAGCCAAACGACAGCGCTCGTTGGCGTCTTCCCTGGTCCCACCGCCCCAAACCCACCACCCTCGTGCCCCTGCAGCGAGCAGCACTGCCTTCGTGTTGGACGCCCCTCGAGACCCTCCGTTGGTAACAAAGTTCTCCCATTCCTACACGTTTTGGACAGCGTGAAGTTGTTTGCTGAAACTTTCGTCAGCATACCAGTTCACCTCAGTGGGAGTGCTACAGGAGAAGCGTTGAATAGGATTGTCCTTAAAACTGCAAAATCTGCAGTTATTTTCTAGCATCATCCCTATGTTACATGGTTTGAGGGGTACCAGACACAGATGTTAAAGCCTGTCCTTATTCCAGCTGATGACCCTGGATCTTTCCAGAGAATTAGAGAGCAGTTTTATCTGTTCCCTTGAGCTATATTATGCTTCCAGTTCAGCAATATAACCAATTCTGTAATACTATTATTCCATATAAATTGGCTTATTATCCTTTTGAAAAGCCTAAAGATCTGTGTTTGCTCTTGTTGATATTTCAGCAGAAATCCACATGAACTTATTTCAATGCATTTTAAATCTTAAAAAAAAATAAAAATCCCCAAATAGCACAAGCAAATGAATGGGAAACAACTGTTAATTTTTTCATTTTAGAAAAAGAAAGCTATTCCAGCTGGAAAGAAAGGAACCTCAGGACGATTTTGCCAGAGAGGTTCTTATGTGTCTTGTTCTGTATGCTATCACCAACGTAACAGCCAGCCTTCCTGACCTTAGGGGGGGAAAAGACAAGGTGCTTAAACTTAATACATTTTAAAATAATTAATCATCTACTACATACGGCTAAGTTCAAGAAACAGTAAATTGCTTTTTATCTTTTATCAGTGAAAGCAGAATTTCAGTTTTGAGAACAGATAAATCTAGGTCAGTGGATGGATTTTCTGTGGTTTCTCTGTCATTTGAATAAATTATAAATACATTTTGAACACTGAACAAATCAATCACAAAGTATCCAGAAATGAATACACCCAGAAAAGAAATCTGGGGATTGGTCCTTCAGTAGTTTGCTTCTCAAAGCAGGAGTTCGGTCACAATTTCATAATAAACATAGTTTTAATTGTATTACACTCTCTGACATGGACAAGCTACTATTTTAACTGTGACTTTTGGGCATGTAAGGAGAGAATTTCTCTGGTATAACTTATTTTGGCTTTTCCTTTCTTAAAGTCAAACTGTGACTGTCGGTTGTACTTTTCCTGTATCGTGGCGCTGCCTCACTTTGACCTTTGGTATAAGCATCTGTGTCCTGGTCAGTTATAATTAAGTCCTAAATCCATCAAATTTCAGCAAGGTTAAATTGTGCTATTTCCTGAAAATTCTCTTCCTACACCTGACACTTGTAATTCTCCATCTTTTCTTCCTCCCATTTCCCACCCAGCACCTTAGTGCCTTTTTACATATGGTGCTGTATCGGGCTATATGCAGCAGCATAACTGGTCCTTTGTCATCTTCAAGTATTTTCTGACAATACCAGGCGAACATCTGTCAAGTAAAAGGATACCTGCTGACCAGGACACATCACTGCAGCCTTCATTCCTAGGGCTGGATTCGCTGGTACATCAGAGTTAGTAGAAATTCCACCAGACTGAATTGGGGAAGGCAGGGATAACCGCCCTGTGGGACCAGACAAAGGGCAGGAAAGGGTAGAAAAAGAATCTCAAAGCTAGTTTACCTTTCTGGGATCATAACGATATCCGAAGCTGTCCCACCTCTTGTTGAGCAGGGCAAGGAAATCCCACATTGCATATTTTTGGCAACAGTGGTACAGCTTCTGCTTAAAAGGTTGTGTGTCATGTCTTCATTGCTCCTGTATCTTCATATACAGTATAATTGGTGGTACAAATAAAAGGTTGATTGGAAAGCAGTAAATGTTAGGACGCTTTTTTCCCTGGGTTTTTTGGGGTTGTTTTTCTTTTTGATCAGTGCTGGTTTTGTATGTTCTTATCCATTCTAAGTATTTCAGATTATAGTTAGAACTATATTCTTTGGTCATTTATCACAGACAGAAATGCAAGGTAGGTAGACATATTTCTTCTGTGAAATGTGCACAAGGACTCACCCAAAACTAAAATCGGAAAGTGGGTCTGGAAGGAGCCCTCCCACAGTCAAGATCAGACGATGCTGTCGTCACACCCACAGACCTGCACGCTCGTCCCAGGGCATACAGGCAGTCCCTGAGGCTTATCTGAGCAGTCAAAGTAGATATAAAAAAGAAAATCTGTGATCACACAGTCTAATCCTTTGTATTGTTTCCTCGAATCAGAAAGTAAAACTTACCTGATGCTTTATTCAACTTTCAGTTAAGGAAAGGAGAAGGAAGGGTAACTGCAAACTGTGAAGGAGCAGGGGCAAGAGTGCTTCGGAATATATCCTTAGTTCTGTCATGGTTGGGCTCGCCAGAGGTAAGTGAGGTATATTTATTTTTCTGATAAATAACTCGTGGTTTTGTCATCACTCGACGGCAGGTTCTCTTCAGGCACCTACTGCATCTTCAAAGAATCCATTAGTTGAACATCTTGTTTCAATTATCTTGGAGGCTGTTGAGAGAGCTATTCTAAAACATGAAAAAACACGTCTTCCCCTGTTTGCTGGCTGTCTGAACCAAGTAAAAATACCTCAGACAGCATTTCTCTAATTCTATTATGGCTTTTTCCTTGTACAGTACAACTCCATTTTCCCTGACCCCACACCCAAAACCCCCCAAAATTTGGGCTTCCCACTTAGAGGATTACACTGTATAGAGGCTGGAGGATTTCATTCTTCACTCATTGCCCCATTTCAAGCGTATCAGCATTTGTCAGCTATTGATGAGATGTGGAAGAAAAGGATTTTGAATTTCTTGGTTACCAGCATATTATTACATTCTGCTTTTCCCATGGGATGAGATTTTCCTTTGGTGTACAGGTCCTGTGCAAGGGTAAAGTTTTCCTGTGGAGATGCACAGGTTTGGTCGATGCAAAAGTGAGTTTGAGCAAACCTATACAGAAAGTGAGAGGGCACCGGGGGATCCAGCTCCATGCACGCCGACAAGGAAAGACACTGCTGCTCCTGCACGGGCGTCCCATGAGTGGAAGTGGATTTGCCCCAAATGGGAAAGAGCAGAGCTTCAATTGAGTTTTAAAATTAATCTGAATAGTTTCAAGGCACCTTTCTTATCCTTAGCTAAATTGGAGCAAAACAAGAAGGAAGCTGAAGTTTCTTGCTGATTTGGAACTCACAAACTACGTAATTTCAGATGACGGTAGGTTTGGTAATTTTAAGACAGATTTCCTGGGAGTCCCTAAGGGCAAACGTTATCCAAGCAAAAGCAGAATGATGGATGTGCTATCTAGGACACACAGCTCCACATCTGTGGATATTTTAGTGAAATAAGATTAAATGAGGAGAAACTATATTCTTTTTCATTTCCCTTGGGTTTGGTTAAACCTCCAGAGACAAAAAGCTTCCCTAGAGGTACCAGACGACTGGAAAAAAAAAAAATCAGCCTCCCAACTGGGAGAGTGAGACAGCACACCCGCATCTAAACCTTCCTCCGCGGGAAGTTGCTGAGGGATGGACCCGACACGAGAATCCAACACCAAAAAGGACGTTACCGTCTTGGCCCCCGCGCAGGGGGGGTCTCCACCGTACGAGTTACACGGCCCTGTTCATCCACAGCACCAGCCCTGCGATATATCCTCGCCTGCTGCGGCAAACCCTGCGATTTCTCCAGACGTACCCTGGCTGCTGATTTATTCCCGCGAAAGAGAGCGAGCTGCGCTGCCACGGGGCTTTTGACAACTCCTTTGCTGTCTCTGAGTGCCGGGGAGCCTGAGCAGCAACGTAAAGCGCAGGGTGAAGAGTACAGTGGAGCCCACTGGAAGAAAAGCTGTAGTCATTAATATGGATTCCAAGGTAATTTTATATTTCATGAGCTTCTTTTCTGTTTCTCCTCAAGCCCCCAGGAGATGGCAGATGTTTTCGGGTATCACGTGGAGAGCAATGTGTCTTTTTTCTTTTTTTTTTTTTATTGTGAAGATTCCTCCTCACTTGAAAGGATTAAGAGAGGAAAATCTTTTTTTTTTTTTAATCAAATGCCTAACTCAGATCTTCTTCACCAAATGCAATCGGCATTTCTGAAAAGTTTGCAGTCATACTGCCTCGTAGAGCATTTGCCCTTTCAAAGGTATGAACTTGTTCATTAAAGCTGGCTACCCAGAAAGCTTGGATCCCTTATCTCCTTCAGGGATACAGCTCATATGCAATAAAATATGAGGATCAGTGAAACTGCAAAATGTTTGTGCTATTCTCAGTTTGTACATTTATTCCATATACATTATTGTCTCCTTCTAAATGCAAATTCAGAGCAAAACACCTTGTTAAATCAAATCTATACATAATATTTGAAAAATTAGGTCTAATCTTGCAGTCTGTAACTAAAGAAAGGTATTAGAAATAAAACCATTGCAAAAGCCGCATTGAATTTCTTCTGGTGAAATCCGACATTAACAATAAACCACTGTAACAATGGGCAAGATCTCAGAAGAAAAGTGAGGGGACATAAAATCTCTGTTTTCCTCACTGTAGCATTACTCTATTTCAGTACTGCGTACGCATCTATTGAACTTATCTATAATTGTCCCTTCAATTCCTTTCTATTGATTTCTAACTCATCTTTAACAATAAAATAATTTTTTCCCTCGCCTGCATACAGAAATAAGGGTGGTAAGATGGAGTACATTTTTTTCTGAAAAACTGTAATAATTACAGTCTATTAATTCATTGTACCCAATACTTGCCTAAAAACAGAAATATCTACCATGAGGGGCCGCACCAGCAGCTGCGACTGTGTAATGCCAACAGCCGATGAGCTCTTCGTGCCAAGGTCTTTGCACCGTGGATTTCTCCCTAATTCCTTCCTTCCGTACCTGGACCGTGGCTTTGGCCAGAAGATGCTGCACCCTTCCAGCCCAAAGGCAACACCTCTACACAATAACTTTCAACTGCTAGATGCAGTCAACCAAAAAAAAGCAAGTTCAAAAGGCTGGTCATGCATCGCTGATGCATAAGCATGCTGGAAATTGCACCTTTTCTAAACAAAAACACTCAGGAGTGTTTTAGGAACGCTCTGTGAAGTGGGGATGGGGACTAATATTGCAAATCTTGGCTGGGTGGGTGCTGTTAGTGCTCGTCACTGCATTGCTGCCAGCGGGCACGACTGGAAACGTCTGTGAATTCTCTTGTAGCGTGGGTATTCAGTGAGGGTGAGTCAATGCTTAATGACAGTAGATATAAATACAGCAAAGGAGCACCAGAAGAAATGTCAAAGTCCTACCAACTCTGCTCCCTCACCCAACTTTTATTTTAGCTTAAAATGTAAGAAATAATTTATTACTTAGCAAACATGGAGGTCAATTCATCATAAAGTATTTATTTCCCCCTACCTTGGTGTTTAAGGTGGCTCTGTTTTTTTTTCTCCTATTTCCAGGGAGAAGAACAGACAGCTAACGCTCTACTGAATGAAAGATATATGAACCATAAAATTGCCGGAGAATCTCTAATGTACACGTTCAAGTCATCAGGCTTCAGTACTTTTTAAGTGTGAGTAAGGACTTTGACTATTCATGTGTTTGGCTGACACTAGAGGGTTTAAAAAATTATCTTAAAGGACAAAAACTAAAATAACTTCTACATATTTCACTCAAAGTAACCAGAAATATTTTACGGAGTGATGAAGATCGTATTTCCTAAACCTAATGGGAAGGGTCCCCCAAACCAGACCGCATAATATTGGCTGCACAGATGAAAAAAATATTCATTTTAATGTCCCTTCACAATTTCACTCTGCCTTATCACCTTCACTTGATGCTCAGAAAAATAAAATGATTATGGATGTAGCAAAAAAATCCTTTTAGTATTTCTCATAAAATGAGATACATTAGGCTCTATCACAGTCTCCTAACGGTTATAATAGAGGGAGGCAGCCTGAAGCCCTAGACTAATTTTGCGAGAGGTATGTTATACAATGAGAACGTGAAACAAAGAAAGAGCTGGAAGGAGGGTAAGGTGATGATGGAGTCCTGCCTCGGTATGTGATGTTCCTTTGCCCATTCCCAAGAAACAAGGAAGAAAAGTCTTGTAAAAATTGTCAGCAATATGAAAGCACATTATCTGGGACACTAAAGAAAAAAGATCATAACTTTTGCTCTATATCCTGTGTATTCCCCTGGTGTCGAATGATATAACCTTAAAATGCTCTTTTTGTTTTATTACGTGGAAAAATGGAACAAAGTTACAAATCAAAAGTTTTAGATAACCATATTTTAAAAGAAACTTCTTCTAATAATATTTTTTGCTTATAAATGACCTGACGTGCAATATCGCGTTCCCTTCCCGGACGCATGGGGTACAGATTTGCTCCTGGGATGCTCCGGGAGGTTCCCAGCTTGCAGCGGGCAGAAAGGGCTGTGCGTGCGGCTGTGGGCTTGGCCGGAGGGGAAGGGATGGAGTCGGGGTTCCCTTCTGCGCTGACCCCCAGCACGGGACCTTTACACGTTGGTGTACCCGAGGGTGACATAAACGGAGGTGGGGAAATCGTTTAGGCAAACAGTACGTGAAAAGTATATCATCTACGGACCTGAACATATCTCAGTGCAAATAATATTTGCAGAACTGAGAGGTGGCTGCTGGAAGTGGGGGAGTGCTAGGGAAATCCGTCAAAGGGCAGCTTTAGGGTAAAACGTGAACGCATGTATGAGCTGGCGAACATGCAGCTGTCTGTAAGAACCAACTAAAATATCAATAGACCTGAATATTCTTCACCCTCCAAATAATTCATTTAAATAATTTCACTTTTTTCATTTTTTTCTTCCCCCAAAGGGTGAACATTCCAGACCTTCAGACAAAACCCGCTACATGGAATAAAACCCCAAACCCATTAAATTAGCTGCGTTGCCCATGCAACAGTTTTTCCTCACATTGTACATATTAGGAATATCTGAAAATAATAAGCTATGTGCAGTAGCACAAAATCTGACCAGGGCAGCTGGGAAGGGTTCCACAGCCGGCGTGAGAATCGGGCACGGCACTCCGGAGAAAAGGTGGGGAACCGGAGCAATGCGACGGATCATCTGGCAAAGGTTTTGTTTGCCGCTTTGCGGAGGCTCTAATGTTGGTGTGTGTGAGTGTGCGATGCATGACTGCGGTGGGCCTCCCACATGAGAGTTAGAAAGGCTGAACTCTTCTGCAGATGCAAGGCAGCGGTACGTGAGCCTGAGGTTCAGTGAGCATGCAATTATGTGTGAGATTCAATTACGGGCTTTTGAAGGCATCCCTTCTTCATTTTGACCAGTATTTATGTAACTTCTGCATGATATATATAGTTCTTCTTGCTTACTAAACTAGAAGAAAAATCCCCATCAGAATAAGAAGTTCCCCTAGAATTTGATTCCTGATGCATTTTTCTTATGTAAACAGCTTCTGGGAAGGGAATAATCCCCGGAAGGGGGTTACTTTTCTTTCCACATTGATTTAAAAGAAGGGATGAGAATTCTTCAAAATACAGTTCATCATTTCCTTAACCATGGCTATGACATGGTCTCCTGAGAAAACACACACTCATTCTATCATTTCACATCAAGCCTGACACTTTCAGATCACATTTCACTGTCACGCATTTTGCCCTAGCATACACTCCACAATTTATTTTGACAGAAATATATTTCCGACCCCTTTTCACGAGGCAGTCATTACCAACGGGTGCAGTCCATAGGAAGCACGGGTTGCGTTCACCCGGTGATGCCGGGACTGTCATGCTGAGGAGCAGAGGAACGGCACAGGGTCCTGTTGCATTCCAGCTAGGAGCCCCTCTCAAAGGAGAATTTATTAAAGATATGCAAAAAAGATAATTTAAACCAATGTCCTTCTTATGTGTGTTAAAAATTTAAATTTTCTCCCCTTTTGCAAAATCACAAGAACATGCTTACAAATGGAAATTATTTGACCTACACAGCTTATCATCGTATATATACACAGCGGAGAGGAGCAAAGATAGTCGACCACACTAATAAAGTCCATTGGTGACAGAAGCCGAGATAAGGACCTAAGCTGATATGACAGAAAGAATTTAAACGTGCTTCCTTGTTCTATATCACTACGTTTGAAATGGGGAGTATTTCCAGGACCTGCAGATGGATTGCTGAAGTGTTCATAGTAACAACGTTTTGCATATTACCTTCTACTCCCTTGCACTTAAAGGAATTAAATGCTTCTACAAAGAGGGAATTGGGAAACCGAGAAGTGACGTGATCCCTTCAAGACGAAGGGTACTTGAGCAGGAAACAGTGACTTGGGGCCAGGAATAGAGATTTCATTTTTGGACTCTGTCCTATGCCCAGCCACTGCACGGTGCTTTTTTCTGCCCCCATGGAGTGCTGCGTGCCGAGCCATACGAGAGAGGAGGAGTCCCTTTCTTGCCGTGAAGGATAGTCTTTTAATGTCTCAAATGTGCTTTTACAATGGAAAATCTTTTCCTCAGCTACTTCTGATTAGCACTTTTTGTCTTCAACAGTAGTGCTTATTACGGTGAACGGAAACATTTTTTCAAGGGATATATACACGGACCACAGGTTAAGCACACACTGATCATAAATATAGTTTATGATCTAAAATAAGTTTTTTAAATGTTACACGTTGTCTATTGTCTGAGTTCTTTGTCCTTGAAGATGTTTATTTTTTTTGTAACAAATAGGAACATTCATATTTAAAGATGAAAGTGAAATAATATGCTTGTATTTCAAATTTCTTTTTACTCTAGTTAGTAATTTTTTTTTAAATACTTCTAGAGATCTGTAAATTAAAGAAGTCTCCTTAAGCAAGGAACTAATATTTGTTGCCTTGAGAAGAGAAAACTCAGGAGAAATGATAATAAAAAGGGATTGATCATTTGAGGCTGATCCATAGCCATGGTCAGTAGGAGATGCTTCACCAGAGAACTTCGGCTAATTCCCGCCTGCACCAGGGGAGGGGGCTGTCTCAAGGGCACAGGGAAAACAGAAATGGAGACAAAGCATTACATGCTCTTTGTCGTTAAGTTCTCTCCAATACTCATTTGTTACAATTTTCCTGATTGTGCGTCTTTTTTTTCTTTTGACTGAAAAACAGGAAAATATTTTTTCCTAAAATTCTGTTATTCAAATGTGTGAAGAGTTAAGAAAGATTAAACACTAATGGAGAAAGCCGTCATCTGGGCAGCGGGACAGATATTCAGCGAGAAATGAGGTTTCTAAGACCAGACCTCTGAGGTTAAAATTTATCTGTTCTACAGGGCCAGTGGCAGGGAGGTGCTAGCTGAAGAAAATGAAGCTTTGGGGGAAAAAATCTTGCACCATGGTGACTTTCGGATGGCGGCAGAGAGACGTGAGGGCGTTGCAGTTGGGCTGCTTCGTTCCCCAGGTCCATACAGATGTGAGCTCTGGTTGCCCCGGGGGTGGAGGTCCACCCGCCCCGCAGGTCCCTGGCATAGGTTGGCTTTTCAGACATAATTGTGGACATCAGTGTAAGTAAGTCGTCATCCAAATACTGCTTGTTTCACTCCAAGTATAGTATAATTGTCTAGGCTTTGTTCTCCATCTACACCAGGTCCCCAGAGTTACAGTAAATAACTGCATACTCTCATTTTTGTCAAGTGATGGATGGGATAAAGCATGATCACGCCTTCTTAACTAGTAAGTGCTATGGGCTTCAGTTTATAAACTTAGCTCATTCTTCATTATTCTTCATTATATTCCCTGTCTTCTGTTATTCCTATCAATGCAGTGTGACCTTGTGATGTAGCCAAACCAAAGTTTTTATAGCCACGTTGTCATTCTTCTGCACAGACAGAAATTACCGTACACAGTGTATGGCAATGTAGAACCAGGCATTTGAGCTTTAATTCTGCCTTTGAAACAATTTGATTGTGAAGGATTTAATGCACATGAACATTTTTCTTTGCACAGGGAAGAATCAAAAATACAAATTGTGTTCTAGCATTATACTCCTCTGCTAAAACACTGCTAAACAAACAAACACACTAAACTGTGCCTATAATAAGCACAAGCTCTTGATCTAAAAAACAACATCAACCAGCTTTTTAGAATCCAGTTAATTATTAAACGACCCATGAAGATTTTGAATGCGTGACTGGGTTTTATGAGCTTATCTGATGGACGGAATTTCTCTGTTTAGTTTATATATATAACTTCAATTTCTCCTCTTTTCCTGAAAATATATCTTTACGGATAGGTGAGGACATGCGTTCATTTTGAGTAAGGTATACTTTTATGAGGCATGACAGAGAAATGAGAGCTCCAGAAATGTTAAAAGTAGAATGAGAGGATTGCAGATAAGCCCATTTTTGGCACTAAATAAAGGTCAAATTCAATTATTATTAGAGGTTATTAAGAAAATGCTGTAGGCAAAGTAAACACATTGGCTGATGTACTATGGAAAACCAGGTGTATAATCAGATGGTCCTTACAACCAAAACTCATTTTCACTAACAAGGTTAAAAAAACCCACGCTGCACCTGTGTGTAAACATTTTCCAGTTTTCTAAGCCCAGTTTCAAGAAATCAGTACAGGTCTCTTGTTTCTGCTTTCTACCTCTGGTCGGTTCCCATATTTTTTTCATTGCACTTACAGAGAAGTGAGAATACAGACAAGATATATATCACGCAGCTCTGATTGCCCTTTCTGGGCAAAGATACCAAAAAGCTGCTGATGCTACTTTGTGTGTTGTGCACCGTCCCTGATGGTGTATAGCTTAATTCGAAAAAGCATGTAATTAAGTGTGTGTTAATTTTTCATTTCCATAATGAGCTTTTATAATTCTGTACAGAGCATGAAAAAAACATTTCCAAAATAGAAGTGATTTACATCGCAGGCCTTCCTGTGGATTGATTGCCGCTCTCACCGAGCTGCTGGCAGATGAGCAGCGTCCCTTCACCGCAGAATTACTTAGCGCTGCTATCACAGACCTCGCTCCTACTCCATTACACGAGCTCTGTCAGAGGGACCCCCTTATCTACTGCTGCTAGGTGATGGGCATGGCTAAAGAAATGAAATTTCTTACGATAGAAGAAATGGAATAACTGGATTGTAAATAAATCCGTTTCGGACACTTAAGAAAGGCTAAACTCTGTGATTATTTCTCCAGCAAAGAAATTATTATTTCTTTGGTAACTGGAGCCTATAAAGTAGGTTATAAAATGAACCCAAGCCCTAGGTGAGACGACAACTGACATATAGTCAGAGTTACAGACTACAATGTTTAGCACATAATTACTATTCCTATTATTTTTGGGGGGTTCACAATCAAACACCACTCCTGCCCGCACAAAGCCCTGTTGAAATCAATGAAGTACGCTGCCAATAAAAAATGACTGTACTCCGAAGTCACTACTGGGAGCCTTAGTGTTGTTTAAGAGTTTTAAGTACTTGTTTTGATACAAGGAATATTTCCAAAGGAAGTTGTGGGAATAGAATACGCTTGTAGAGAAAGATGGGTTATGTATTACCATAGCTACTTCAAAAAATCATTTTCTGAGAAAGTACATTATGCTTAAAGAAACTGGTATAAGATAGGACAGAGATGTATATGCATGCTTTCCTCTTTTTGGTACAATACTCTTACTTTGTTCATCTCCAGCAGATCGGTAAGCTCGGTCCTCTCTCTTTTTACTGCTTCAGTTATTATTATCCTCTGATTCAGGTCTCAAATATTGAGTAGATTCAAATCACGATCAAGTTTCAAAGTGATAGAAATGTGTGAGGAAGTGTTTTAAGTTAATTATGGAGGTTCTTAATCAGAAAAAGTGGAAGTGTTGTGCGATTTACCGAATAATAGGTTGCACATATTAAATGGCCTTGGTGTGAGCGAGAGTCAGCCCCGCTACTCCACCGGCTTAAATCAACTCAGCCGCATCACGCAATGCTGAGTACACACGTGAAAAATCTGTAGGCAGCAGCTCAGTAAGGACATAAAGTGCTTCTGACCAGCGGAACATGAATCTGTAGAAAGCAGGTATGGCCATATCGGGGCTGCACGATTATTCCTGGTGCAGTTTCTCACCTTGTTGTTTACTGGATGATAATAAGAACATATTTAATTACTGTAAGCCTGCTCTCTTGGCCCTATACTATACTGGCTGTAAAATGCTTTCAAAGCAATGTAAATGTTCTCCTTTGGACAATATCCTAGAATAAGACTAGTAATTTGTTACGGATGAAAAAGAACTTCTAGTTTTTGATCCTATAGTTTACCAGTCCAAATAAGTGATTTTATATTCATGCTTCAAGGTATCCTCATTCTCTTCAAGCAAATGTTGAAGCTGTAGTTATAATGGGAACAAAGCTCTACCAGTTTCCTGAGCTGTTATCTGCTTTTTTTCCCTGCCATTGTTAATACAGACATTTTAATGCTCTTTAAACACTGATCTTGCTTTTGATTGCCCATTGATCCTAATGTCTAAATCCATACCTGCTTCAGTGAGGTATATCTTACTGTATATTGATAAATCTATATTTTTATGATCTGTTATCCAAAGAAGACTAAGTTTAATGTAATGCATAGGTTTATGTTACAGTTTTATTTCTGTATAAATAACAGTGGAGCTCAGGACAATCTGCTTAACCTGCCTGTATGCTATCATTTCACACTTATGTTCATACTTTATTCTTACGCTTGCATGCTTCGTGAGTAATGAAAAAAACGTAAGCAAGGTATGGATCCTTCGTATATATTAAAGTGTAGGATTTTCACTGCTTTGTTTTCTGTTGTAGAATGTGGTAAATTTTCAGCATGTAAATAATCTTCATTGATTTGTTTGGTGCTTAAATATCTTCTGGCTTGAGATCTTACTGTGTAGGAAGACAAGTCTCTCACTCTTAGCATTGATGTCAACTGCTCATTTATTTTTCTTTAGAATGAGATTTTCTCAACCAAGAGAAGAGCCAAAGAGGTCCCATTTCAAATGCCACTGAGAATACATGGTCATGGCCACGATGGACCATGGCACCACTGGTGCTGCACATGGTGGGAATGAGAGCAGAGCAAGCATCCTTGGAGTGGCCCAAAGGAGGATGCTGCCCACGGGTTTTCCTCCTAACACAGCTATTTTGACATAGCATAAAATTCTGTTTGAGGCTGTCTAACATATTTCTAAATGTTCTTTCCATCCCTGAAAGTGTCTTCATTAAATCTCATTAAACTGAGCCTCAACAGTATCTTATGGCAAAGAGACATAAATGCCAGCTATGCATGAGATGAAAAATTAATTCTATTTTATTCATAATTTCAATGAATTTTCATCAATTAGCACTTTAGGCAAGGCATAAAAGGAGATTGGAAAAAACCAGAACTACATATTAACATGCTGGGGCTGAAATTAACTCACAAACTACTTACCTGATTATTTCTCTAAGTTACAAACATTGATTTGCGTTTAGAGAACAGAAAAAGAAGCCTTTTCTGTTCTGAATTCCGGCAAATGGGCTAATCTCCCCAAACATGATACACAACACATTTCTAAGAAGTAGCTTAAATCAGAGGAAAGCAAGAGTTTGATCCAGAGCAAACCAAAATCAAGAAACAGATATGCCTGAAAGGCAGGGGTGGCTTCAAACCAACCGCCCTCTTCCCTCCAGGGCTTAGGGACCTGAGGAGCTGTGACCTGGAGCAACACAAACTTTCAACCCTGCCCGTGGAGAACCCCCTCCACTGATGCACAACAGCTGTTCTAGCTGCTAAACACGTGAATTGCGGCGTGGCTGCCTTATAGGCAAAGGTGCTGCTGGTGCAACGCTTGTTATACGTGTGAACCTACTCACATGGAGTATGGTTGCAAAAACATTTAAAAAACTATTTTGCAACGCGGACCGTGTAGACGAGGAAGGCTGCTGAAACAGCTCTACCATTGCCATTACAGAGATTAAAGTCGTTGAGAGGGGACTCTATAACTTCATGCTCTTGGCAGCCAGAGTCCTGGGATGCTCCACAGCCTCTCTGCCCACAACCCTTTAACTCCCAGATCCAGTCCCTGTGCCCCGTTCAGGTATTGACCCTGTATTTGAACAGGATGGGGGTGTTTTGGCCAAGTCTGGATTCTCTAATGGGGCAAAACTCGACACATAACAGCTCCCTCATTTTTCCATCTCTCAGAAGGGGAAATTTGGCCAAGTAATGGACAGAAGCCCCCAGGTAGGACAGTTCAGGTCCCGTGGCTTGCTACAGCTGGACATGTTGGCTTTAAAACGCAATGTGATGCTCCCTGGACATTATAACCCTGAGAGATACTATTTCAGGGTAAAACTTGGTAAAACAGCACAAGTTGAAGCCCTGAATCATATATTCTGCATGGGGGAAATAGGTTCTTTACCCCAAGGGCCAGCACTTGCCCTAATTGTAAAAGGTATGCACCAGTCAAGTCCCTAGCACTGCCATTACAAGAGCTTTATATGACCAGCATCGATTCGCTGCTATATGTTCTTCAATAATTCAGTCTTCAGTAACGGCCCTTTATTATTTTCCAGTTTCCTGCTAGGATGACCAACTATAGCTGCATTTTATATCTTTTTCTTTCAGTCTATGAATCTGTGCTGCTTTTCATGTTTTTTAAACTGATTAATAGGTTTAAGGTCTACATTTATATTATCTTGTCTCACACTTGCTTTTGTTGTATCAATCAAGTCACTTAAGGTAGTCTAGCACAGAGGAGCTTATTCTTCTTAGCATTATTTACTTCTAGCATTTTTCATCCTTGCTGCTCTTTACAACTTATTTTGCTTTAAAGGTTACGTGGATAGCCTGTTTTAACAAGTAGTGTATTAAGAACTGCTTAAACAGGATGCCAGCTGCGTAATATTTTATCTAGACTTTAATAATAACAGCAGAGAGCCTGTTATCCCTTCCTCGATGTCAGGAACACCCGTGTGTCAGATCAGTTCTGCTGTAACCCATGTACAGGACCAGCGCATATGCAAACGTGGAGGTAGGGCAGGCAATTTATATATTGTCAATGAAAAGCAGAAAGGGCTTTTTGGAAGTACTTGTGTCATCTTTCCCTGTAAATTGGACATAGAAAAGAATAAGGTTCTGTGATGACAATGACAAAAACATATCCTAAGCAAAGCCTTGTAATTGTTAGAAGATACTGAAAATGGCAAGGAAATGGCATGGAAATGGCAAGATACATTTCCTAATGGCCATATATAGTAGGATTCCTTCTCTTCTTACCCAAATATGTGACATATAACTTTAGAACATAGTACAACATCCAATGCCATAAATAAAAGCAATTCTGAATGTTGGTGCTTCATTTCATTTTTAAATTACAATGAAATGAAAGTGAATTTAATCACCCTATCCTGTTTTATAACAAATAAAGTCATTGTGATTAATATTACTACACACAATACCAAATTAATTTTAAATTAAATCACTCTTGCAGTAAGTTAAGCGTCTACAACTAAAGACGGCAGCCCTTTCTAAAATGACATGCCAACGAAAAGGTCACTGAAATTCCTGATACCGGACAAAGTGCAATACAAGGAGAGGAGGCAGAGCCTGGACAGAAAGCTCGAGCAAGACAAGGAGCGATTTCGTTTATAGGAAATGGAAATTTTCAGATGGATATATATGTATATTTTTTAATGAGATGAGGTGGATTCAGAATGCATACATTTCTAATTTGATTAACAGATCACAGCTGCAATTCCTACTTTACCTCTTTGGCCTCATTCTGCTTGTGGTTTCCGCACTGCCAGGTCCATCAGTTTCCTACATTTAATTGTAGGATTACAATTTTAATAACTACTCCTTCCTTTTGAGGTGGAATATGTGAAGATCTGGGAGCGGTGGGATTCTGTTTTCTGCCCTTGCTTGCTGTGAATTAATGTCTCACCTGCTGCAGTGCAGCTCACTGTGTCAAGTCTTATTCTTAGCAAGAGTTTGCAAACCTGAGGCTGCCCGACATTTTCAGTATGTGTGTGCATGTTGTAAATACACTCAGACCAGCAATGGTTAAAGAGTTTACAAAATTAAATCCACGAGTGGTGACAAAGAGTCCCTCCTCCTTTTTGAACCAAAAGTTTGAAAGCACAGGAAATATAGTGGTTTTGTAGAGTATTTTTGATTCATTAACAGCAACTTAATAATTTTGAGGCCAAATTTAGAACCGATTTTGGTTTGAAAGCAACTTCATTGCTTTTGCCATGCAAAGGGTCATGGCAAGTTCTGGGATTTAATGAGGCACTTTGATGGGACAACTCAGATGACAGTTAAACAAGGCTGTTTTGCGAATGGGCAGCCCGAACGCCTAACCTTGCTTCTCCCGCCACATTTCATTAGTCCCCAAATCCAAATTTAAAAACACGATGGCATAATATTAATTCAGAGCAAACAAAAGCAAATGAGAGCAGCTGTATCTGAATTTCTGCAGTCATCGTTTTCCCAGGGACCAGAAGCAGAACAACATGAACTATGATACCAACCCTACTTTCTGTGAAGGAACAGTAGTCTTCTGCCACCCCATCTGCACGACTCGCTCTTTCCCCTGCGACAGAACTGCCTTTGTTTGCCGAGGGAAAACACAGAGTCATTTTTTTTGTACTGGGATTTGTAATATGCTGTAAATTGTTTGAGAAAGAGTAAACTTTTTCAGAGGTTCTAAACAGGTGATTTTTTTTTTTTCAGAGATTCTAAGTGATTTGCAGAGTCTTTCAAGGAAAATGCTTGTAAGAGATACAAAAGGAGAGTATTTTCAGGCAAAAAGGTTGGATGGAAAAACTCCTAAATATGATAATGACTGTTGCTGAATTCACTTGAAGCTTAATGTGAGAGCAGCAAGAGCAAAGCTCTTCTTATCTCTTTGTTTTAGAGTGTTCAGTAGTTTTAGTGTTTACAGCTGATCCTCTCCAGAGGATAAAATCTCCACATTTTCTATTCAAAATGCCAAAAGCATTAGAAGTTTTAGAAGATTTCTGTTCTTTAAAAGGCAAACACAGACAGGAAAACATGGAAGTGACTCTCATTTTATGGTAGTCATATACATTGAAACTGCTCACAGTTTATTTATCTGACAAGAAGCCATTACTTTTCCTTAGCTGATATATCAGGATTTCAATCATGAACAGAATTCAGCACGCCAAGGAGGAGTTAGTTCATGCCCTCTCACGGAAATTATTGTCTATCCCCTCTCTCTGTCTCTCTTGCTTTTTGGTAACGATACCCATCCTGAGCATCACGGTGTTGGGAGGTGCCAATTCACATTACGATTCTTGCAAAAAACCAAGAAACCACTGTTTCCCAATGGGTTTGGGGAGGCTTGAAGAGACTTTTGGCTGATGCAGCAATTAAACAACTTCAGTTGAAGGAGACCTTGGCATCATAAAAAGCACTTGCTACTAGTTGCGTTTTCTGCCTCAGGGACTCTTTCTGAGGTGGCGACAAACTATATGAAGCCACATACCTGACTATGCCTATGAAGTGCCTAGAAGTAAGAAACTGCATGTCATCAGCATTTCAAAAGAAACTAAAAGTTATCACTTCATGAATTCAGAGTAATCTATTTTCCTGCCGCTTAATGCTTTATTGGATCTGCACGGCCCCCTGCAGATAAGCACAGAAATGCTGCATAACCTGCAGTAGGAAGATCTTTCATAGCAGTGAATGTTAATCTCATTATAAAATAGATTAAGAATTCAGAAGCATAAATATCTGGTGTAGAGCACCTGTTGTTATTTTGCTTTTTTAAAATAATTCGTTATTTAAATGCTTAAATGCATATTAAATATTGCAAGTTCTATTGCATTGCAAGAGAAAAAGGCTAGATTAATCCCCAGTCACTGGAGCTTATATACATTGATTATACACTGAAAGATAAATTTGTGAATACGTTCTTCTTCACAGGGCAAACTAGGGAATGGTTTGGAAGACCACACATTTTTTTGGTCCAGTGCAGGTGCAGGAGGACTAGAAAATAAAGCAGTGCCCCTCGACCGTCCCTGGGCATCCATGCGATGGACGTACCGTATGTGACTGAGCGGCACCAGGCTGCAGATGCAGCCAGACCATAGGTTTCCCCAGGGAGAAATTCAGAGGAAAAAGTGATCCTGTCCCGCTCTGTACCCTACCCAGATCTTATTTAACTTGGTGAGAGATACATGATGATTGCTACGAACAAAACTTCTCTTTCCCCTGAAGCTGCTGCTGCAATGTCGTTGCCCCCGCGCATACGGCTGTGCTTTAACAGAGCAATATGCCTCTTCATTTAAGAAGCAAACCAAATCATAGACTTGATGTCTTTTCCCTGCTCTTTGTCCAACGTTAGCACTTGGCTGGTTTCCTCGGACAGTAGGAACATAAGGACGTAGCCCGGAAACACCGCCCAAGATCCAGGACATAATTAGAGCAGAACAAAATGCTGCATTTCACAGCTCGCGGGGAAAGCCTTTCCGTCAGCACCGAGGGGAAAGTTTCACACGTAGTAGCCAGCCCTGGTAATTTAGTGTGTAAAAAGCAGGGGAGTAAGAGTATGGTCAGCTCTCACGGGGCAGGAGAACTCTTTTCTTTCCCTGGACACCCTTTTGAAATAAATCAGTACGCCAGCTTCAGTCCAAGAGCAGCTCAGGAACAGGCTATATCATTCCTAACAGACTCAAGTACAATGTCATTACAGAAATTATATTTATAAATTAAAATTTTTGATAGAAAGAGCAGATTTCCTCAGGTATACAAAAGCTACAATCCCATAAACTGATTGCACACCAGATGACCCTCTCTCCTCCGCTCTGCCCTGGGCAGCTCTCTCTGCCCCTGTGAGCGGTTCTAGCATAGAAATCCCAGGGGTTTGACACCATTGACTCAATAATTTTATGGAACACTATTAGTGTATTTCTCCATGCGTATAACTTGTTGCTGTCAAGTTGTATTTTTCATGTGTGTGTTTGGTTTTCCTAGGCCATTTTCAATTTTAGCATGGAAAATAATAGTCTGAAATAGCCCAACATCTATCTCAAAGCAACACATACACCTGCATCAAATCTTGCAGCATCCTGTGAATATAGCCAGAGTGTACTGTGTGTAAGTATACAGGCCTTTTTTGAATACATTCATTGTGGAAAAACTTGTTCTGCTGCTTCATTGTATTATCACAAATGTTTTCGCTGACTTCAACTCCTCTGATGACTCACACAGAGGCAATTGGTCTCCCAGAATAAAACACTGTTGTAGCAGGTTTTTTTCACATAAAAGGCAAGTGTTTCAGGGATCCTGCTTCAACTTGATTTTATTCTTTAATGTATATAATACATGCTCAGTGTAATTTCTCATTCATTATCTGGAAGCTCTAAGTTTGTATATAAACCAGCAAGGATGGTCTCCCACTGAAGCAGTGTGGAGGAGGAAGCCACAAACCTTAATAGGCCATCTAAATTTGGAGGAGAAATAAATTTGTCTCCTGAGACAGCATTATCTTTATATGGTTTCTATGGTTGCTAGTTAGGGTCATTCTACTCCTCCTCATGAAGTCGCCCTCTCTGAAAAAAAATCTAAATTTTTTAAAAGGTGAAGTAATACTGACATATTTATATTGTAGCATAAAAGTATTTGACATGAGTGATTGATGTTTTTCAAGCCATGTGACTATATTACCTGGACACATTTGAATTGTAAGCATTTGTGAACTGATGAAGATGTGCTACTTGCACCCTAATGCCCATGTCTCCTGGAAAAAATGGTGTAAGACTTGCAACAGGAGAATGAGATGAGCCATACAAGGGAGGTGCTGGCTGTCTTTGAAGAAGGTCAGTTCCAGCTAATGAAGGCAGTGATAGGCAAACCCTGAGTTTCACTAGAGTCGCTGCAATGAAAGGACTGGCTTTTTGTTTGTTTGGTTTGGTTTGGTTTGGTTTTTTTAAATTTTTTTTCCCAGGTACTTTAAAAGATGTCTGTTTATTTTTATTTTGCCTGCTTAAGAGAATCTGCCTGGATTTGGCTCTGAATTCTCCCCTGTAGACCCAACAGCTGCAATCCGTGGACCATCCTTCCTGGCATTCAGCCACAGCAACAGTTCTGCATGGTGGGGGAGAGTTTTTGTCCTAGGGCAGGCAGCAAAGTCCTGGTTCTTCTAAATGAAAAAGTTTCACTAACCAACTGCATCAGCAGACAGTATTAACCAAGGTTTCATTTGTCTTTTTTTGCTGTGACCCTTCTTTTCCTACGCAATCCATTTAGGCTTGTTGCTCTAGACCTGTTGAAACTGTAGCTGTTTGCTTTGGTACAACGCTAGCACAAAGACAAGGCCTCCTGAAGATGATAAAATATCAGTGACAATGTAAATTAAGAAAAGAGGTTTTGTTATTGTAAATTGAAATACTTTATGGGAAATATCTACTAATAGACTTCTGTGAGTTTGTAAGAATTCGGCTGGCCTGAAAGCATACAAGAGTATACAGAATTCATTATTGCAGCGTTGTTACACGAGGCTCTTCTTTTATTAAAGAATAATTTTACAAAATGTAGTCTGTGTGGGAAGTTATTTCTTACTCAAGTATATATCTTTTCTAACTGTAAGGACACTGCATCTATTATATGCACACTCACTTATCAGTGATGTTAAGGAAAAAAGCTTTTGCAGAGTTCTGCAAAACTCCAGTGCTCTGGAGACTTTCTAAAAGACATTTAAGAATTATTTAAAACCAGAGTTTTGAGGCTGAAAAATACAGCTACTCGCTTTGCAATTAGATGCTTCATTTCAGAGTACCTTACTCAGTGTGAAATAAGGTCACGCCTTTGAAACCGGAGCGGTGGGAGATACCCGATAACCATGGGACGATGGCACAGCACCGCGAACAAGGGGCGAAACATGGGCCGGCCGGTGCTCTCAGGGAATTGGTAGGGCACTGTAATGCTGGGGATGAGGCTTGTGCATGCCAAAATATCTCTCCGGAGCTTTAGATACAGCAGGCTTGAAAACTTGACCTCAGGGTTTGAAAGTAATTGGGCAGGGAGATTAAATGAGCGAGTTTAACAGCAGCTCCAAAAAGCTTTCAGCACCTGAACTGAAAACAAAGAGGGGTCTGTTCCTCCGCCGGGCTTCCCGACCGCAGCAGCATTCCCTCCAGCATGAAGGATTCGGGAAACTCTGCTGCATCTGTTGCAGGGAAGAGTCTTCAAGCGATGCTGAATGTGTGCTCAGGAAACACTGGGTGTCAGCCTCTTGTTCTGAAGACATTCATATGGTGAGAACCAATTTTGTGGAAATAACTGAAAAAGGAAAACTAATAAAAGAAAAAAAAAGAAGTTTCGTCTGCACCTGCTAGACACTGGAGAACAAAGGCGTAACAACCAGCAAATAGAAGGTAAAGATAAGGGTAAATTCATAATTGCAGGGGAAAATGTCCATCTGTTGAAATCAGAAATGTTTAGATACTAGCAGAAGGTTCGACACTCTAATTGATGCCACAGCAATGTGAAATCCTGAATTGTAAAAAGTTTAAATTGCATTTTTCTTTTAGATAATACTCAGACTAAGACAGTGAATGTGAGATAGTTTGCATTAGTAACTATTTACCACCACAAATGGACGTACGAGGGCCCAACCTTACAACCTATTACTTGTCAAGGACCTTGCTCCAAGAGCAGGGGATTGCAGGATGAAGATCTGCACATTGTCACTTATTTATGAAACAAGGATTTCTCTATTTCTAAAACTTTAGCATGTCACTTCAGATTTAATTAATTTTCCTATCCTTTAAAGTTCTAGAAAGAAAATAACCAATATCAAAATTATAGATACTTTTACTATGGGTCTTGTGTTTCACTTCTGTGTATCTAATAAACTTTCAGATATATTGTGTGTCTCAAACAAAGCAAGTCCTCTCATGTTTGGGAGAGATTATGCTTGCAAAAGAGAATCGCTTTGTCAAAACAATGAGAATAAGAAAGTTTTCAAGATTAAAATGTCAGGGAGATAAACACATTACTTTGAACTGTATTTGTATTCCATAGCTAGTTCAAACACTCAGGCAGTTATCTTTCAAAAAGTAAACATGCATGAAATCTGATCAGCTTTTTATTGTACATGGAATAAATTATGCAAGGCATTGTAGTAGACTCCTATATGGCTCATTTACACATCTTTTGATAAATGTAATATGCAGATTCCGAGTCCTTTGTGAGACGTTAACCTTTGTGCATATTGATGCTGTTATTCTGAAAGATGACAGGCATTCAAAGACCTTTCTGTGTCTCTCTGAAAGAAGCAAGCCCCCTTATTGGGGAGGGATTTGCTCAGTAATGTACAAATGAACTCTCTTTAGACTCAGTCTTCTCATAGATTTTCTTCTCAATGTCAAAGAATTAAAGGTTTCAAGTAATTTTAGTAATGGTATAAAGTGGTCAGGCTAGGAGACCTGAGGTTAGTGCACCATTCGGAAGGAAGTCAGGCCTAATTCACCAGTCACAGGAATCACTGGAAAGTTATTTTCCTTGTACTGGATGATAGCAATTCATGTTGAATGGCTAAACTCTTTGAAGAGAAACAATTTGGGATACTTATCCCAGTTCCAGACACGCAGCAAGGCTACTTTTCAGAAAGGGAAGAACTCCTTAAGTATCTCAATTTGGCACTTTGTACGTGAACTGACAATCCCCACTTGTGAAACGCTGGCAAAGAGGACTGCTGGAAGCTTTTCACAAGTATCTGCATAACAGTAGCTTTTGCCAGTACCTTGTCTGATAGGGCTACAGAGCAATATAGGCATGTCTTGCTATAGAACATTTGCTGACAAATGGGATTGAAATTAGGGGTATGCTCTTTTTGTGCAAAAATGTTCCTTTTCCTTATTTGGCAGCAAAAAAGGATGCCGCGCTCTAAAGGTGAGGCTTTTTAGATTTTTATGTTGAAAGAAGCAAATCCTAAGGAAATCTGAAGGCTTACATTTATATTCTTATTTAAAGTCAAGGCTCGTAAAAGATCTTTAGGCGAAGGGAAAAAAAAAAAAAGCAAAGCGGCATTTCGTGACATGTACTGTTCCTTGCTTGGGTTAATTATTGGGTCAGAGCACTTTTCAAAGATCAGCCCACCTGCTGTCCCGAAGGGCAAGTGCAGCACACTGCGGTCGATACCGTCCTCCTGCCGAAAGGTCCGTCTGTCTGCGCCTCCGACTCCAGGTTTTAATAACCTTGGCTGGACGAGCTGCCCGGAGAGGTGCTGCTGGCAGAGCGATGGGACAACCTGCGAACGGGCTCCTTGGCCTGGGGGCTAGACTGGGTGCTGGGTGCGTGTCCTCACCTGCAGCTGGGATCGTGGCTTTGCTTAAGCGATCGGTTACGTTTGAGTAGCAGAGGAAACGTTGACGTGATAATATCAGCAGTAAAATAGAATAACATCGGTCAACTGACCTCTCTGAGAAATTTCCTCTTGGTTTAGCCTATCCTGGGGCATGAGCCCGGCATGTGTGGGCTGGTGGATGTAAGGAGAGCGGGAGGTTGCTGAATTACACGAGTCTCCTGCTAACTAAAACAGCTGGAGGACTGAAACAGAAGATGTAATTTGCTTGACAGTGCAATGATTATTTCACTTGGCAAGGTAGGGAAAGACTTTGCTACAAAACATCCCCAAGCCTAGACCTCTTCTCTTGATTCCCGATTTCATTCTGGCCAGGAGGAATTGGGAAGGAATTGAGGAGCTGGGGAGGGAGCAAAAGAGGAAATGACTTTTTCCACAAGTCTTTAGAGTATTGAAAACGCGAGCTATTGCTGATAACTTAACAGAAATGTCCAAAATAAGCTAGAACTTGGTGAAACCTCCAAACAAGTTAGGTAACTGTGCTTTACAGTAAAGGAGCCTCTTAAAAGCCACAGAACCATCAGGGCGTCATTGGCTTAGTCCTCATGCAGACATGGTAAGAGGAACTCCACCAAAGATCTTTTAAGCCTCATTAAATTTCACTCAGACTGCCAGGACCTTGAAGTCCTTTGCATTGCTCTAACACTAAAACTAACACACTTCCCCAAAACCCCTCTATAAATTGTTAGCCACACAAAATTCTCATTTTAAGTTTGCAGAAATAGAGAGATTTTAGCTGATATATTTGGCTCTGCAGTGCTGTTCTACAGATGAGAGCAAGTTCCTCGTCTTTCCTCCATTTGCAGTAAAGCTGTAGCCAATATGCAGGGTGAGAGCAATAAGTCCATTAAAATTGCGATCAGGTCAACAACAAAGTTATTGGCTCAAAAATCATGGGATTAAGATAGTTATATGTATACAGATATATAACAAATGAAACTATATTAATTATTTTCTGGGTTGGGGTTTGTAGGATGCATTCACTCGAAAAACCTGGAAGCGCATGAACAACTGTTGGGGCTTGGAACAGACTTTCATCCTAAAACAAAAAAAGGAAAAAACAAGAACAGGAAAGCAAAGGACAGAGCGCAGTCACTCGCCTTTAGGAGCGCAGCGTTAGGAACACATCTGCAGTGGTGAGACTTGGCAACACCGCGACACTGCCAGAAAACGGCATTATCAGGGGGATTAATTCCCGGTGTCTGCCTGGCTAGAAATGCTTTTGAAGACTGTTGTTAATGGGAAAGGATGGACTTGAAAGGAATCAGAGTAAAATACAATTAAACAAACATGCTATTTTCTGATTCCTTTTATGCCAAATTCAGGATTAATGAGCAAGATCAGCCTACAGCCCCCCTGACTTGGTAGAACATTTGATAACTACATATTTTCAGTTAAATCTACAGCTCAGTGGATGTGTTTGGTGCTTGTCTCTGAAGGGAAGAATTACTCACTTTCAAAATTACTTGCTGGCTGCTACCATGGAAAAATGTTCTTTGTATTTCTCTGCCCTGGACAGAAGGCTTTCAGATGTTTATTTTAGGTACCAATATTTCCCTGTTAAATGATATACAAACATCTGACAATCTTTTTATGTATGCATTTTCACAATGCTCCTGTGAGATGAGTAAATGCGATTAATCTATTTTACAGGCGGGGAACTGAAGCAGAGAGAAACCAAGGCTCAGATCTGTGGAGATCTTAAAATGCCCAATGACACTCCAAAGTTTAAAAGAAAAAATACCAACTCCCCAAAACCCAACCGCATTCAATATCTCATGGAAATCTACCCCTTGGTAGCTTCATCAACAGACTGTCCTGGACAAGGAAGGAGATGAATCTCCCCTAAAAGTCAAACTTGGCACATCTGCTAGAGTATCTAAGCAGATAATCCAAAACAACTCCAAAAGAGGCAGATCAGAAACAGAGAACAAAATAGTCTAAACTTTATCACCTTTACCATCACGACTGCTGCTATACCACTGCCCATCTGTCGGGGCCCTGCTGTCAGCAGCACCTACAGCTCCAGAGCAGGCAGCCGAAGGTAATTAGTTTTACACTCCTAATTAACATTCCTCTAAATGCAGTGGTCTAGCCAATGAGGTCTTCAGAAACCCAGAACCTCCCTCAAATCAGGGTATATCACTTATTTTTGGAAAGGTACTCACAGATTACTTGCTTACGTAGTTCTGTCCTGACCTACTTTGAAAGACGTTTCTAAAATAGTTTATTCTGTGCAGCAATAATTGAGTAAGCAGACAAAAAAATAATGCTGTGGTGCCCATTTTCCACAGTTGTGCAAGCAGTGTAAAAATGTGCCTATTAATAGGAAAAAATAAATTAATCCTTTGTTCCAGAGGGATAAAATTGTCAATAAAAGCAAAAGAACAGAACAACATTTTGTAGTCTTCCATGCAAAAAGCACCCCAGAATATTTTGGATTCTAAAATAAAAAGGTAAAGTACAACTTAGGAGGAGGAAAAAGCAAGGATTTTCTCTTTGCTGATTCTTTTGGTATAACATGTCCTTTCATGCCAAACTTGCTCAAGAGAAAGTAACTTGGGCTCTTCCTTCCTTCTGCCCCGCATTTTGGGAGTCGCTGAGGAGGAGTGGAGGGTGTGTTGCACCGTCTCCCTTGGCACACCGTGCCTTTCACACTGTGCTGAAATGCTTTATTGCTTCAAAGAGGGTCCTCTGCCTTAGATATTATAGCCAGAGGAAGCTAGAGTGAAATTTTCGCTTTTAGCTGTCTTATTCCTGGTTTTAAAACTGCATACTAAAAAAAACATCAAATATAGAAATGGGAATCCGTACTATCACTATGGCTAAGCTAATTCAGGGAAAAAAATACCCAACCCAAATTCCAAATAGGATATAAAAATTGCAGCTTGACTCATGAGGATTAAACCAAGTGCTGTATAATGTACCTATTTTCTCCCCCACTCCACAAGTTCAATGCAAAAAAAGGACTCATTAATTATGGCACTTTGCAGGCAGTAGTACGTTCTTGATTTAAGACTTCCTGTTGATAATTGATCTGCATAGATAAGCAGATGGTAGAAGTGAAGAGGCCCACTTAAGGTACGCCTCTGACATCCAGACTGAAAGTATCACAAGGAGCAGGAAAAAAAAAAATCGATGCCCAAAACCTGAATTTGCTGGTCTTGCCAGGCTTTCTTTAGAACCGTGGAGCTGTTTGAACAGTAGCTCATGATGTATATAACAATCTGAAAATTATTCTTCAGTTCCCAAGCAACCACTCATTTGGAAGGTGGGGTATGGCATTTTCCTCTGACCTTCATGAACCAATGGAAGTTGTAGAAAGGTAAGAAGAGTAGAGTTTTATTCTATTTCTTCAGTCAGCATTTTCTACAATGAACAAAATCAATACAGTGCAGAATCTACATGGGGTTTTGGATGAGTGGGCTGTAAAAAAAACCCACTGAAATGTTCAGAAAAGGTCAAGTAAAAAATAAAAGGCAAGACCCACATGGCACAACCTCACCAATTTCTTCAGAAAGCATCCTTTAACTCTTTGCGCTTCTTCAGTGACTGCAGTACTGGCTATGGCTACAGTTTCACAGCAAATGCATGGCAGAGGCATATCACATTATGCAAACCCCAGAATCTAATACTTTGGGAAAATTTTTACAGCCATTTGCTCTGCTCCTGATAAAGGTGGATCTACTGTCTTGTATCTCATCTGGTTAATTAGTAGTATCCTGCCCCATTAACTATGTGACAAATCGCACTTCATTGGCATAACACAATGTACATAAAATTCTCTAATGAAAAATAAAGAGAGCTCATGTTTTGCAGACTGATTTTTTTTCCTCCCTTGTATAGTGCTAGATATCAAATTATAACAGATACAGGTTGAGGAAGATCTAAGTTGTCTACAGCAAAAATTTTGAGACGGGCAAATATTTTCTTCCCCGTACCGCAGACCTGTTATTACAGAAATACTGCAAAGTATTTAAATGAGTACTTGTGAAACGTGCAACGTTAGGTAAAAATGGGCATTACAGAGAAAAGAGTTGATTCGGAGTTTCTGCATGCTGTGCTGAAAGGTCATTGTGACCAGCCTAGACTTAGACGCATTTAAAAGCTCTGAAACAAAATTGAGAAAACAGGGACTCTGCGAAGGAAGTTGTGGGAAAATCGAGGGACATTTTGTAGTTGTGACTTTTTAGCACCCTAAAGTACTTTGCAGGGAAAGAAGTGCCACGATTTAAGCGCCACGAGACGGCAGCGCGTGCCACGAACACACCCCACGCGTACATGCACGCAAAGCCACCGCGGGTCCTATTCGCAAAACACGGGGGGAGCTGGAGCTGGTGGGGCTTCCCTCCAGACCCGGGCACTGCTTGAAGCGAATGGAAGCTATCTTTAAACTCAAAAATATAACAAAAGCCCTCTGTAAGGCAGGGATCCATGTGCAGGATCTACATCCACCTGAAAGCAGCCGTCTTTTGCATTTTAAGAAAAGTTTATAACCCTGCTGCTGCTGTAACTGGTTTGATTTGACCCAAGCTGTTTTTTCCTCCATCCACACCTGAAGGGCTGTGCGAGAGCAAAGTCAAGTCAGGTCCTGATGGCGAGGAGCTTTTCCCATCAACTTTTAAATGCCTTTGAAGTCGGTGCTGGTAGAGCAAAGATATTAATCGTGGCTATAGCCAGGCTGGCTGAAACACAAGCAGGGACAGAGATTTTGCACAAAGCTCTGTGCTCTTCAAACCCACACGCGTAGCTCAGACACACAGCCTTTACAGGAGAGGGAGTTTTGCCTGTAAGAGATGTCAGGCAGCTGTCAGTTTATTGCTGTAAAGGCTCTTACCCACGTGAAATGAGTATGCTCTGTCAATTCGAGGTGAATAACGGGCACGGTCTGGATACAGCCATTGGAAAAGCCAGCATGTGTAAAGCAATTCGTCTCGGTGCAGCAGCAGCATCTTTCTAAATACTGATTTTCAGTCTGGCCCCCATAGGTTAAAATAAAATAAAGACCATCTAAATATTACAATTGTAAGTGAATGCATAAAGCTGAAATTACATGCAAGTGCTATGCTTTATTTAAATAATGTTACGTTACCTTGTCTGTAGAAAAGAACCCTGATTTGCATTTACTTTTTTAAAGGGAAATAAAATTTAGGTTAGTTGCAAAAACTATGGAGTGACAAGACTTTTATTCATTATTTTTAACCTAACAATTCTACCATTTAAAATCAGACAAGGGATATTATCTTTGTAATAAAAGGCAATTGAGAATCTAAATGAGAAATCAAATGCTTTTTCATGCTGATTTATTTTAGATTAGAAAAACTTAAACCAGATGTAAACATGAATTGCTGAAGCATGAAAAGGGAATCACAGCAGAGTGATAAATATCTGAGTCGTGTTGTTATAGGTGCAGATTTGCATTAACTAAAATAAATTGAGCTGTAAGCTTTTCTAAAACTTAATTAATGCTGCAGAACAAAGCTGGAGATCAATTATCAGCTTGATATCTTGGCACAGATAAATTTGAACTAAATTAACCATCCAAAAATGTATGTTATCAATATCACATTGAAATTATTACTGTCATAGGATAGAATTGGATCCCAGTGCAGCCTGAACACAGAATCCTCCGTTATACCCAGGCGCTGGAAATGCAGGATGTATATCCATAAACTCTGATTTTCCCTTTGCAAAATGTGCATCTTCTACTGAAATAAATGAGAAGCAAGAGACTAGTGATGTACAGACATGGTAAGTATTTTTCTAAGTCTAGTCAGGAGCAGGCATGACTGAGTAGTTTTTTCCAGAATAAGAGAGTTTACTGTTGAGCTGGTGGACAGCTATCATGAATTTGGTGGCAGTATTGAATTAGTGAGACAAAGATGTAATTTCCTTGCGTCTGGTAACTCTTCAGGTACTTTCTTTTGCTACTTTTTTCTGCTCCTTCTTTAGGCTAACTTTATCTGCTCGTAGGTCTGCAGTGTAATTAGGGTTTTTTTATTAGAAATTTGTACAGTGTGATGTTGTCTGCATGATGAAATGAACATAAGAAATGTATGTAGAAATGCAGATTCCCTGGTTAGGAAGTTCACACGTACAGATAAAATGTTCAGGTATACACCAAGGGGAAAAGTAGTCCTGAAGGACATATTTAAAATTTCTCTAAATTCATTAATGTACTGCAATCTCAACATTATTTGTAATGAGGGCAAGCCTGAAAAGTCCAAACCAAAGCATCCCAAACGAGATCCATGACTCCAAGACTGCATTCAGTGTAAGAATTATAAATTAATAGTGCATCTAATCCATTGCATCTGAATCTGCATAGATCTTCACATGTTAACCCGCTCAATCTGAATTTCCTGTTGTCTTTACAAGAAAGATTAAAGCTCTTTGCAGTTCATTCAGTGCACAGCTTGGTATTCAGGTAGGGATGGATGCATGGATGGATGAATGGTTGAATGGGTGGATGGATGAGGGGATGGATGGATGGATGGGTGGGTAGTTGGATGGGTGGATGGGTAAGTGGATAGATGGGTGAATGGGCAGATGGATGGATGAGTGGGTGGGTGGATAGTTGAATGGGTGGATGGGTGAGGGGATGGATGGGTGAATGGGTGGGTGGATGAAGGGTTCTGTGTTTTCCTTCTCTTATCTGCCAGACAGCATCTTGTGGAAGCTAAAAATGCATGAGCGGATGATGTCTTGTCATTGGCATCATCTTCTCCATGATCCCTAATCTTTCTAAAAGCATGATAGGTTCACCACATCCCTTTCACACGGTTTTATTTAAAGGCAATGGCTCCATTTGAAGGGTTTTTTAGTGCTATTTGCCCCCATTCTAAAAGTGCCCAGCTAATGGTGTAGGAGGCTGTGAGGCTGTCATGCACTTCAACCTCTGCTTGAGCAAGGCATTCAAAAGTTTCCAAGACAGAAATAAAGTATCCCAGAGATGGGTTTAGATCTCTTCAATCAATTGTATTGATCAAACAGTGCTCCATTTTAAATTCTGAGCCAGATAACCCTAATTTGTTTATAAAAGGGTCTCTTTGAAGATAGTCTTAATTAAGTAGAAGGAAAAATAGCATGTCATTAATGTGAAGAGAGCAATATAGACAGCTAAATAAATATCCCATCACCAAAGACACCTGCTGGTGTTAAACCATTTCAAGAGAGTGATTAGGGAATCACTAAATATAAAGGTATTTGTCCTTTGATCAAGGACTTCTGCTTGAGTCCCAGCCAGATAACAGACAGCTTCCTCATTTGCTGTATTCACTGAATAGCAATGAGTGCATGCATGCAGCACACTGGAAAATTCAGCCTCAAAAATGTAATTTATACAAATGTTTGCATACTGCCCAGCACCGGGGAACCCGTTCCCAGCAGGGCCTCAAGGAGCTGCGGTAATTCAGGGTAACTGCAGAAGTCCTGCGACTCGTGGGGGCTGGTTGAGTCAAAAGTTCACTCTGATCATTTGCCTGTAGCCACCACCCACAGTGAACTAGATTATAAATTAAACGCAGCATCTCCTGCTGAGCTAATAACTGTGTTAACAAAAATGTGAATAAATAGTATTTCACCTCTCCCATGCTGCTGCATTGTGTACTGTGGGTATACAACCCTGCTAGCTTCATTACACCTTGTAGAAAAATACTATGGACTCGGAATAAATCTTCCCCCTCTAACAGTTTTTCTCTGTCACAGAGTATTTAAGTATGTTGGTTGATCATGGCTCGTTACTTAGTTTTTACAGTTCCTTTGAAGTCATCAATATCCCAGCTTCGTTTTGTGGCAGAGTTAGCTCAGGGGAGAGGAGAAGGAGTGTATGATGCATTCAATTCCACTGCTAACTGCTTATTGGGAGGCTGATCCTGTAACCCTTAATCAAGCAAAACTGCTGTCCTTAGTGAGAGAGGGTGAAAATGCTCCAGGATACTTCTTTGACTTGTTTTCATCCTGATACTCATTATTTGAAGATTACATATCCAGTAAGTCCAGAAATAGGGGGTTGTTTTTATGTCCCTGCAAGAGAGTCATCTCATCTCGGAAAGATAGCTAACAGAAACGAAAGCCTTTCCCATAAAGTGCAGTGAATTGCTTCCTAGCTACAAGACCAGCTTGTGGAGCTTTTATTTCCATTTCTCTTATTAACTATTAATAATGATATATGCTCTTTGAAGTACACTCTGTTTACACATAAAGAGCATAATGTAACAGCAATGACAAGGCATAAGGTAAATCTGGGTTTCTAAACAAAACATTTTTAGATGATAAAGCATTTGCAAGCAAAACAACACAAGAAAAATTTTGGTCACTCAGGGTACTGTTGCTGACTTTTGGGACTATTGGAAGATCGCTGACCAGATTAGATTAAAATCACCATAGCACACAATTAAATTTTAATGAAAAAATGAATTTTAAATATTGATGACAATCTTTTCTTACAAACCACTTAAAAAACCTAACTGTAGCAGCACACTAGCATCACTGAAGTACAGTGACACAAGTGAGAGTTATATGACTAGTAGTATCCAGTGTCTCTATGTAAATCATTTGCAAATGCAGCTCAGTTCCTTGAATGAAACCAGTGTCTTCTGTGTGGGCCAAACTCTCCAACACGCGGTCATGCTTTGCTATTAGGTTAAAGGAAAGTTTCAGTTCAGAGGCAGATGGTGTATAATAAGATACATAGCCAGCACTCATATACTTTTCACTGAGCTAGTCATCTCAAACTGTTGAAGATTTGAGAACTTTTCAACAGGTCCAAATGACAGAGAGTGACTTCCCTGATGGGATGGAAAGGTCGTTGTTGCAGGCAATCAGCCCTTGTTACCCTTTGAAACTAATCTGTCCTGCTCTCTGCCTGACATCTCCCTCCAAGGAACATGGAAAAATACGCACAACAGATGAGAGTTATGCAACTTCTTGTTAGAACAAAAATCTCTCTCTACCCTGCTGCTGACCAGGGAGCTCGTGCTTTTGTAGGGTCCGTGCTCCCATGCCTTCAGGTCTGCTCGACCTGGTTTTGCCAAGTTCTAATTCAATAGGCACAAGAGTGAGCAGATTAGGGGCAGAGAGGTTACATGCAGGGAAGGAACTGCAGGTAGCAATAGCTTTTCTGTGTGTTTTTTCTTTTTTAAGAGTCTCAGGAGCTGTGAATGCCTCAAACAGTGGAATTATTCAAGTCCTAGCAGAAAGGCAAGAAAAGCAACGTTATGTTAGCTAGAAGGTAAAATGTACAATAAAAATGCTTTTATAGGGTTTTCATATACAATTATTTAGCATATAATTTAAAAAGTAAAAAAGAAAGAAAGAGGAAGAATACTAGAGTGAAGGAAGGAGAAAAAAAAAACCCAGAGATGGAGACAGTCCTCTAAGTGGCTGCAAAATGATTTCACTGAAGCTAACGCTATGCCACCTTCTTCATCTCATATTTCTCAAATAAATCCTCAGGAATAAGCTCCATGAAAGTCACCAGAACAGGTAAAACTAAATCCTGTGGGAAAACATAGAGGTGGTGGGGATCGGCCAGTGCAGCCCCTGTTGCAGCTCTCTCCCAGACAGCACTCGCGTGGGTGGTCTAGTGACCGCCTAACATTGGTGACGTTTGAGTGACATTTCTAATGCTGACACCTCTGGGCATCATCCCTTTAATAAAACTCAAAGATGACTCTGTGTTAATGCTTTTAGGCAGGTATAAGCAAGAAAAGACTCATACTTTCTTTAGTGTTACCTTGCTGTCTACAGTCATCCACAGTTCATGTGAATAAAAAGCATCAAAAAGCATCTGCACAATTAATCCAAAGGCTAATTCATCACTTTGTTTTGTAACTAACTCAGAAGGCAGCAAAGGAAAAAAAAAAACCCAACCATTAAAACCCTGAAATGAAAGCAATATGCATGTTCTCAAGCAGAAAGCGATGGCTCATTTCTCAGCCTACCATTTGAACGTGAGCCCAGGTAAGCGGCTGAAATAGTTCAGACACACTTTTTCCTCCCATTCCTACAGTAGCTTTAAGACTCCTGAAGACCTGCTAGTCATTTAACCTGAAACTATGCAAACCGAAATTACCAATGAGAAATGGGGGCAACATCAACACAGAAAAAACATTTTATTAGAGTGAAATGTTTAATTCTTGGGACTGCTTTGCTCTTGCCCAAAACTCACCGTCAAAGGCAACCAGCATTGCCAGCCACACACACTGCCTTGCACAAGAGTCAAAGGAATTTCACCAGCCTGATAATAACTTACTGCCAGTGACTGGATCTGCTGCTGCACCTCCAGAAGAGTATAAGATCAGAGAAAATCCCATTGGGAAAAATAGCACCAGCAGCCGCGACACACGCCGGATCGGGATAGCAGCCTGGGATGCGGGTGAGGAGGAGCTGAGCTATCTCGGCAGCCGGGCGGGTGATAGGAAGCGATAAACTTGTCAGCCTTTCCAAGCTCCTCTCGTCTCTCAAAGCTCTCATTCTGCCCACGCCAGCCAGGTTTAGTTGTCTGAAGATGGAATTACTGAACTGCAAAGGGCTCTGGTTTTGCCCGTAAGTTTTCTTTGTGGGTCACTGCAGTCCTTTATGCTATCGGTGCCAAGTAAATAATTTCACTTAATACATTAAGGATGAAATCTGTGAAGTGATGCTGCTTTCTGGAGGTATTCCTGGGCACACACCTGGTTCTCTGGGTAACAGAGCGCAGAAGAAAAGGTGATGAAACAAATGCACCTTCTAGGTCAAACCTTGGCCACTGAAGTTAATGACAGAAAGCTCTTTGACTTTCCTTTTGCTGTTTCAGTGGGGTCAGGATGTAATCAGGAGGAAACTGAACTTTATATCTCAGGTTTAAAATAAAAAACCCAAACCAACAAAATTTCTTCTCTACTGTTGCACTCCACTAAAATCGGTGAGAATACTTTGAACAAAGCAATTAACAGAATATGCTATTTAGGTCTTGATTGATGGCTGGGCTGAAGAAAACCACTGGATTTTTTTTCATTGAGGTTAACTGTGCCTCATTCAAATAACTTAAAAATAAATAATCTACCACTGTTCTTTTCTTATTGCTATTTTGTTAGCATTCATTGCAATGTAGAGCTAGTTCTTGTTTCTGTTGCTATGGAAGTCTTGTCTTAACACTTACCAGAGAAAATAGTTTAAAAAATGTAAATGGAAGATTGACTCCAAGACATTGATTGTTTCTGCAAAGCGCATTATAATTTCACCCTCTTCTTGCTATGTACCTTTTTTGATATCAGAATAGATATTTAAGTTTCAAAGTTATAACAGAATTGTTACGTCAGAAAAGAATTATCTTGGTAATTATAAGAGATTTTTAAAAAATTGTGGGAAAGCTAACCCCATCTTGACTTATACATTCTGTATTGTTGAGAAATGAGTATTATTTCCTATTTGTAGACTTAAATCTGAAGCTCTGGAGCAAGTACTCTAGAAACCTCATTCTTTACATACTACATATATGGCTTGGTTTTTTTGGTTGTTTTTTTTTAAGAAGTAAATGTCTTAATTGCATGAGGAGAAAAATACAGCACTAAAATTGGCTGTGAAATTGTATCATAAGAATCTCTGGGACAAATTAGCTATAAATCTTTTCATGCAGTATGATGGCCACTTGAAGCTAGGTAGACAGCCAGCCAGCCAGCCAGGTAAGCAGATGGATTGATAGATCTACAGATCTATTCAGGGATTGGAAACCTGTTTGGATTATTGTCCTGAACTGCCCTGGAATCACAGCAAAACTGTCCAGCCAGAAATGTACAAAGGGACTAAAATTAGATTTTTAAATATTTGAGCAGGGAATCTAAAGACTTTTAGCTCCTGCAATATATAGACTATTTGTAGCAATTAAATTGCTGTGTTATTCTTGATTACATCAGAAAGCTGGGGCAAACATTTAGAACAATGCAATACTGGAGTCCCTTTGATAATCAGATTTATGTTTGTAAGCTCCACAGCAACTTTTGAAAACGGATTATAACCAACTTGGACACTTAGGTAACATAGTCATTTCTTAGGAAAATACCCTGAAACCCCCAATAACCCAGCAATAACATTAGCCATTACCGGAGAGTGAGAGAAAGAGGAAGAAAAACCCATCGAGCAGTGCATTCACAGCAACACTTTCACTGTATGCTACAGCAACCTGTCCCTGCTGTCCTGGATGCCTCGCAGCCAAGCAGAATGGAACCAGTAACGCAGCATGACTTTTTTGCACCTATGTTGCTCGACAAAACTGCGATTCATGAGCCACTAGTACTTCCTTCACTTGCACAGTTTAATAATCACAAGCCTCTGCACTTCACGGCACACAGGCATCCTCTGGTACCTCCTGCTTCCCTGCTCTGCTCCCGTCTCCATCCTTCACCTGAATTTCAAGCTTACCTTTCTCCTTGCCCATCATTGCTTCAGCTCCCAGCCTGATGGGTAGAACTGGTGGTTGCCTTCCTAGAGCCATTCCAGCGAGGAAAATATCTGTTAAAATATTCTAAAACAATCTCTGGCTTTAACGTGGCTTTTGAAGCTACCTAAATTACAGCTTGCAGATTGGTCCTACTCTCAGAATCTCTTTGGTTTCTCTTGCTTATTTGGACACGACATCATGCCTGCAACCTTATTTTGTTCAATCACCAACATAACAAACAAGTTTTTATGCATGATTTGCTCATTAGTAGCTGCTTCAAACAGCCCATCTCCCAGTACATAATCCAATTTTAAAAATAATTGGGAAAATGATGTAGTGTAATTAGCATTCAGAAATCTGTTTTAATCCATATGGCTCTAGGTCAGTTCGGGAGAAGTAATTTCAATTAGTCATTAATTGTTTGGGTTGGGGGGAGCAGGGGGAGTTTGCATGTTACACAATCCTGCGGTATCACCTCCTGCTGCGGCCGACTTGGCCGAGCGGCTCCATGCGGCAGGGAATAAGATCTTCCAGAAAAGACAAACTTGCTAACGATTCACTTGGCAGAGCTTTTCTCTTTGATTTATTTCAGATGTAAGGATCTGATCTTGCAACTTTTAAAGTTGGAGGAAGTTTAGCAATTTACTTCAATGGAGGCAAGATTGGAGCTTAAATCCTGGGTTAATGCAGAATGACGCAGTCGTTGGAACTGGGCTCATTAGAGTTGCTGTGGTTCTTCCCTGCGTGTATGTGTGCATGCATGGGTGAAAGTGGAGTGCTAATGTCAATACCTTGGCCACATACCAATTTCAGTAATGCCACTGAAGTAAAATTCAGCCCGAAGCCTGAGCTGGAAGAACTCTTCACAGCCAGGCTTGTAATGCCGTTGACAAGTGACTCATTTGTGGCATGGCAGAAGTGGATACTTCTGTGTGAGATCTCCTATTTAGTTTATCAGGATAAGCGCCTGGCAAAAAGTAGTAGTCAAAAAAACCTTCCAAGCAAACAAATGAGAGCAGACATTATTAAGGGTGGAAATACCTTTATAAAACTGCCTGTGCAGATAGATGGAGATTTTTACTGCTGTACAAATGACTGTTACGTACAAGTCTAACAGGCTGCAGTGGAGATGAATCATTTAAATTAATTTAATCACTACATATTCTGTTAAGGGGTTATCTGCGAATCTTATTAAGTATCACTGCTAATGGTTGACATGTTTAGGATGTTGTTTTGAAACTCAGAAGTCACAAAGTTTACATCTGATGGAGAAGTAAAATCCTAGAATCACAACAGCCTGACTTTTTATTTTGGATGCTTCATTTAATAACTCCTTGGAGAAAAAAATGACAGCATTGGGATTTATGTTCTCACTTCAAGGTATTCCACAATTCATCTTGAGAAACTCTGAGCATTTTCTTAAGCAATTTAAAATAGAATGATTTAGGGTTTGTAAGTATATCCGTTTCTAACTTGTTGCTTGTGCACTTTTCTCGATTAAGTACGTGGGGACGTTACGATTATCACACTGCTGGGTTTGCCAACATTGTAACGCACCTATATCTCATTCACCTCATTTAACAAAATCTAACAAAAACGTTATTGATGCAGGCTTGTGCTGTAGAGCTGTATTGCATGCATTTCTAAGATACCTCATCCATCAAATTTCACGGTTTAAGGCCCTGGGAAGGTGAGGTAACTGGCCATTTTACGTCGCTTTGGTGCCGTTTGGCTCCCGAGCTGGAACTCACACCACCGAGAAGTCCCACTAGCTCCCATTTTTTCCTCCGTATTAGATGTAATTGTACTGGCTAATACAAGGATTTAGTGGATCAGCTTGGGCAATATTTCTTAATGATATAAAGCAGTGTAGGAGGACAGAGCTTGAAGCGGAGGGTTGAATTCTCAGGCTTAATGAGACACCGGGCTTCAGCTTATCTATTCAAGCAGGGATTTTTATTGACAGAAGGAGCACGAATGCAAGGGTTGGAAACGAAGCGAATACGGCAGCTACCCAGAAGATCACCTTGACTGCAGCTCCTGTGGTCAGATGTCCGTTCTGGCCTCAAGCAACCAGGGGCTGCCAGGAACCTTCTGCATTATCCTCTTCCTCAGTCCGAATCTCAAATCCAAAAATTTGAACTCATCCTTCCTATTTACTCCCTCTGCAGACCCGCTGGCACACGGGCCTGCCTCTGCCCTCTCAATCTTCTTTTTCCTCCCTCAGTAATTTTCCATTTAGCACCCCCTTCCACCTGCTTCCCTAACCTGTTGCGATTCATATTGGTTTTATGCAAAACGGACTTAATCCTCCCAGAGCCACATCACTGTGCCCGTGCATGCAACGAAGGGACGCATATATACGCTCGTGATATTCTCGGCTACTATAGACGATAGGCACGGGAGCGTATTTTGCAAACTCAGCGATTTGAAACAGTCTCCGTACCCGCATAATTTTATTACTATCGTATCAGTGAGGCTGGTTTGGGCTCAGCGTGCCTCGAGGGCGAGGAAGAGGAGGGTGCGGGTGCGGAGAAGCGCAAGGGGTAGGTGTGCGCAGCAGCTGCCCCTCCGCCTCCGCTTGCACCCCTCTCCCGGCACGGGTGTCAACAGGTCCGCAGATGGACACGGCATCGGGCTTTAATGACGGGACAGTGAAATAATATTAAACAGCGCTCGGATGAAGATGGTGGGAGCAGGGGTTTACGGGCTGTTACGATGCGGGTGCTGGGGGACGCTGAGCATCTGCCGCCGGGAGCGGAGGGTTCAAGGCACAGCCCCGAATTTGGCGTGGAAGGCGATGAAGCTGGTCACGTTCAGGTTTTTATTTCTGGTGATCACACAGCACGCTTTTAAACCTATCAAGAAATATTCAAGTACTACCGTTGCACTTCTTTATGGCTTTAAAACTGATGTAAATTTACATGCAAATTAGGTGCAGCCCTCAAGCTCTTGGCAATTTGCCACTGCAGCCTTTGATACTGCCCCTGAGTAGATCATCTTTGATGAGAAAGCCATCAGTCATCCCACAATACTGGAGGAGGATAATTTCCCTGCGTGAGTTGCATAAAGATGGCACCGCATATTCGGCAGACCGCAGCCCCCAGTGCTCTACCAAAAGTAAAGAGAGGAAAGAATTCTGCTTTCAGGGTTTGGTTGGCTGGTGGTTTCTTTTCTAGGCTACTGAGCAACTGCAGAAATTGGATTTACAGGAGTAAACCAATATTTTTTTTGGAGCTGAAATTCAGCACTCGTGTATGCGGAAGTGATTGGATCCTTGGATAAAAAGTACAATTTAGCTGTCTTGTGTACATTCCCTGATACAGCTCATTGCAAATATTGTATTTCTTCCCACTTCGCTGGCTTACTGGTTAAATTTACCTATCATCTGTAAAGAATGTCACAGAGAAAAATAATTCCTGGGGGCATAATTCCCATAATAACTGGTCATCCCTACAAAAATATTTTGGGGGAGCAATTACTGTATAAGAGTCATTACAATTGCTTACTGCTATAAATTCCTACTGTTTACTGCTTGATTGCTTGTTTTAGTGAAATGTTAATAATGCAGCAGTGGATAGAAAGAGTCGATAATGAAGTAATGTGTATTTATGGGATGTATGTCCAAATGATCCTTAGTGCGTGGTTAGTTGAAAATAAATAGTGTATTGACTGGAACAGCTATGGAACAAAATGGTATTTCAACATGTGGTGATAGTTGATAATTACTTAAAAGCCTTTTTTGTTGTTGTTAATATAACAACTAGTCTATTTTTAGCTCCTTTGTATAGATGATGTTTTCCAGGGGTTTCTGTATCAGTTTTAAAATTCTGCCTCTGATGAAAATACAATATTCATCCATATCTCCCATCACAGGGATATCTACATAGTCCTATTTCGACACGGTCAATACCAATTTGAAAGAGGTTTTAAATGGCATTTAATGTAGCCACATTACTAATAATCCATTAAAACCACATAATCTTCTGTCATGGGAAATACCAACAGAACCCATTTCCATGAGCTCCATGTAGTGGAAGTTTATGGGGAAAAATATCCAAAATACTCTTAAGTTTTGGGGTTGAAAACCTTCATGGCAATGTTTTGGGGGTAAATGAGTGAAAATTGTAAGCAAGGTGAAAAAAAGCATGAAAAAGCAAGGAACAAAACAAAGCAGGGGAGGGTTATCAGGTGAATAGATTCTTCTCTGTGGTTTGATGGACTCTGATCTCATATTCAGTTTTCCTTGTATTCTAAAGCCAACAGATAAAATTCCTACACAGGGGAAGAGCTGATATAGCTTATTGGGTGAATATCTGATTTTAAAAAATAATTCAGTTTTGAAAAAGCTGGAATGGGTTGCAAATTTGGAGTAAATGAAGCACCAGTTTCAATCAAAAAATATAGCAATAACTTGCTTCTTTTTTCATGTCAAAATAAATGAAAAATTAAAGATGATTTTTAAAACATTAACTGCATATTCTGACCTGCAGGCAGTAGAATTGGGTTTTGCCAAATATTTGGGATATTTTAACCAAATATTTGGTATTGATATTTACCAATGAAATACTAATTCCAAATATTTGGTATTGACTCTTGCAAAGGGATGTAAATATTGACTTGCAAAGCTGATCTCAGAGTGAAGAAGACACTTTGTCTCTGTTTTGCCTTACAGTCAACACACATTACAATTACTAACATCATTGTCTAGTACTCTGATTTTGTAGCTGGGAAAAATATAGACTAAAGAAGTCTGAGGATGTGTTCACTCTCCAAGGTATGACATACCCAAAATGTTACGCAAAGCCTCCTCTACCTGCCTTTATCCTTTAGTCTTAAGATCCCGTTCAGTTAGGTCACAGCTCAGAAGACCACGATATCATCTCCTGTAGGCATTTTTTTAAGTGCCATTAGAGGCATAAAATCTATAGTGATCTGTCCCTTGGCCTCTTTTATAATTCATCAAGTATTTTGTAGTTGTGATCATCTATATCAAGAACTTCCAAGCTACTAAACTATGAAGTTCAATCCCATTTGATTGCCTGTCTGCAGCATGTCCTGGTTTTGGCTGGGGTAGGGTTAATTTTCTTTCCAGTAGCTGGTACAGTGCTGTGTTTTGGGTTCAGTATGAGAAGAATGTTGATAACACACTGATGTTTTCAGTTGTTGCCAAGTAGTGTTTATACCAAGTCCAGGATTTTTCAGCTTCTCATGCCCAGCCAGCAAGAAGGCTGGAGGGGCACAAGAAGTTGGGAGGGGACGCAGCCAGGACAGCTGAACCAAACTGGCCAAAGGGGTATTCCATACCATGTGATGTCATGCCCAGTATATAAACTGGGGGAGTTGGCCTGGGTGGGATCGCTGCTCGGGAACTAATTGGGCATCGGTCAGTGAGTGGTGAGCAATTGCATTGTGCATCACTTGTTTTGTATATTCCAGTTCTTTTATTACTATTGTCATTTTATTATTGTTATTATTATCATTATTAGTTTCTTCCTTTCTGTTCTATTGAACTGTTCTTACCTTAACCCACAAGTTTTACTTTTTTTTTTTCCCGATTCTCTCCCCCATCCCACTGGGTCGGTGGGAGTGAGCGGCTGCATGGTGCTTAGTTACTGGCTGGGGTTAAACCATGACACAGCATCAGAAAGCAAAAAGTTGAGTCATTTATTCATTTGTAAACCTTCTCTACACAGCACATTCAACTTTGTAGATTTAAGAACAGCTATCTTAATACCAGTTAGTTTAAAATGAAAATGAATGTAACACAGAGCTATAAGCATTTACCAAACAATCGAGGTACTTTTTGCTTTAGGAAAGCAGAAAGCAGCACACGAGTATACCATTTTGGTAATTCAAAGGACAGTTAAGTTGTTTTTTGCATAGGAAGAATCAGGGTTACAGGGCATTTGTTGAAGCAGTTGTAAAGCCAACCCACTTTCTGTAATTGCCAGCACAAGTCTAAGAGTGCAGCCCGCAGCAGTTGCACGACTACAGCTCTGTTTATTGATCCCTGTGATTCAGTGTTTTTGCTCATGGGCATAAGTCAGCACTTTCAGCAGATCAGCACAATGGCTGAAGGATCAATCGTTACTTCCCCCTCCTGATCCATTTAATTGTGATATCAAAGATGGAGTAATCCTTTCTCAGGTTAGAAGATGTATTTGAAGCTTGGACAAAACTGTGTTATAAAGGCAGAGAGACCCCGGTATGCAGATCTAAAGGAAAACCTACTAATTCCAGGAGGCGACCCGAAAGATGCAGCCAGTGATGCTGAGCTTAGTTTAAATTGTTACAACAACCAACTCAATAAATAAAGTGGTTCAGTTCCCTCACCTCTCCCTTGGCAGCAGCCGAGAACTGAAAGGCAAACCGTCTCTGCAGGACAATGGCGCTCCAGGGAAATTATTAAGCTCAGACTCAGAGTCTTTATTTTGACATTCAAGAATAACCCAGAATGCAGACATGTTATCAGGCATGTGAGGGCTGAGCTCGTTTGAGCTTTAGCTGTGTCTTTTCGCTCTTTAAAAATCTCTTTCCTTCCATCCACCAGTGTTTAACCAATGAGAAATAATTTCTTTTAAAAAAAAAAAAAAAGAAGGCTTTGCAGAACAGCTGCTGGTTGTTGTACTTAATGGAGAGGTGTAATTAGAGAGCTGGGATACCAGCTTGTTTAAATACAGAATTGCTGTCTGTGGTGGGGTTGGGGGTTTTGTTCTTTTGCTCAGAGGTTTGTCCCCTCTGTCTTTAGCTCTGCAGGATATTAAGGCTTTCACACTCCCCGTGGAAGATTACTGTATAGCTTCTGAGGCTTTACTGGCAGCTATGCTATGGAGGGAGTCTGTATGGGAGCCAGGAAGAGAGGTGGTGGGAGAAAGGAGATTTCTTCAGGGCTTCTGCGCTGGTACACCATCAAGACGATGTACCCGAGGCTGTTTGGAGTGATACATCATCTCCTGATCTTCTCCCACCTCGTTTGGGTTTCTCTCCATTCTCTAGTCCTAAGAACTCTTCCAAGGAAGTTAAAGTTAGTAAGTCCACAAGACCTGCGGTAGGCTTTCTTCCCTCTGGAGAAGACACCTTGCCCCGAGGCCAGTGCTGTCCCTTGCAAACAGCCGCCTCCTCCACAAAAGCAGAGGAAACTCAGAAATGGACCTGGAGAATTGAGAGAGGATTTTTGTCTAGGAAAGAGCTTAGGAAAGTTTAGGCTGTTCAGCTGCCACTCAGGAGGTGCAAGAAGGACAGAAGAAACAGCAACTGCTCTTGCTCCCTTTGGGTTCCAAGTGAGAGATGGGGGATAGCCAGGTGGGGTGGCTGGAGATTTTAATCCAGAGAGCAACCGCGTTAATGCAAGAGCTGCAATTAAAGGATTTCGCTGGAGGGGTGCAGAATTTGCCCCCAAGGTCCTGACCGAGTGAGGAGGACAGGCAGGAGGGATCAGATCCCGGCCGTCAACTTACAGAAGAAAATTGCGCGTGGTTGCAACACCAGGCATCTCTGTCCTGCAGCCGATGGAAAGGTGAAGCGAGGGCTCCCTGCCCTAATTAATTTAGAGTGGCCTGCAGATAAATGAAGGCTGAAAATTCATAGCTTGCCTTAGCTTTGAAATTACATCTGAGGCACACAGTTATCCCATGGCTTTTCTACCGGGGTCCAGCAGCGCTATCTTATGGCAAGAGCGTGTTCTCCTGGTTCCCGCTGAACTGCCGTTCTCCTGTGCCTGATACTGGTGGCACACCTGGAAGCAGCAGGCTGGGGACCTGCTGCGAGATTAATTCCCTTATCAAGGGCCTTACGAGGTGAAGGAGAATCCCAGACGGCTGCTGGCCTCTCGTAGCATCTCCGCGGTCCAGGGGAGATGTTGCACCAGCATCCAGACAGATTTATGACTGATTTCAGCTTTCCCCGGACCATAAAGGACATAAATGTGGAACCCCAACCTACAAGGAGAATTGGGCTATAACACACATGGTGAGACAGGGCATGAGGGGTTGGGGGGTTTTAATGTATGTTTTGTCAGATTTTGTTTTCTTTGAGAACTGGGGATAATTTTGCATTTTGACCAGTACGGTGTAGTTTCGTGCTGTGTGTGGGAGCAGAGAGATGCCAACCAGAAGCAAGACTGTGTTCATAGGTGTCCAATATCAGACCTGGAGACTTCTCAGCTGATCCCTCCAGCACCCTAACACGACAAAGCATGAGCACAGGTAATTCTGCAAAATTTGATTTTTCAAATTGTCCTTCAAAACTGACAAATTGTCCTCATTTAATTTTGCATTTAACTGCAATTGCAACAGTTGACTCTTTCATATTAGTGATATTAAAAAGGATTCTGTCTACACAAATGGGGTAACACGTCCTGCCACCTTATTTATGCCCACAAACAGGCAAAAATTCAAGATCTCTGTACATACATTTAAAATGAAGTTGGAGGTGGTGAATCTGTGACAGAGATATTGTAAAGATAGGAGCACCGAGTGGAAAAGGCATATGCGTAAATAAAATAATTAGGGAAAAAGTGTCAGCATACAAAGCAGGGGAGGGACAGAATAAGAGAAGCAAAGCAAAATGCAGCTTCACTGGGATGGGAACACACAGCAGGTGTTTGGACAGCGAACAGGCAATAGTAGATGATTTTATGGCAACCCTACAGTGAAATGAGGTCATGCTGCAGACGGAGGCGAACTAATGGACAAAGATGGAGGCCTTTATAAATTAAGATGTACAGAAAGAGGTTATTGGAGGTAGAGCTGGCATAAAACTGCAGAGATGGACAGAGAGGTATCAACAAAGAGGCAAATGGTAGGAGAGAAGGAGAGGAAGTGTATCACATACTCCCTGTAGAGAAAACGATTATCACTTTTAGATAACTTTAATAGTCCAAATCCTTGAGATACTGTTATCAGGAGAAGGAGCTTGAAATACAGCACTAGATAAAAGCAAATCAGAGCTCTGACACAACTTCTGTAATAGCATCCCACCTCTGTAAGGCGATGCTGAGGAAGTTCAGATTTTGATCTGCTGCTGCACTGCGCTGGGTGTGATCCAGCGCTCCAGAAGTCAACACAGTTTGATGCTCAGTGTATAATTTTCATTGCACTTTATGTCTAAAGCAAGGCAACTTTTCTGGGTTAACAGTTTTTCTCTGAAAAACAGAAGTTGGGGCAGGTAACCTGGAAGTGGTTCGAGGACAGAAATGGAGGGGTTTTGTTCCGATTCGCTATGAAGCGTGTGTGCTTCTTTTTTTCCCCATTTGGGAACCAAAATCCAAACTGTTTGCAGAGGTCTCTTCGAGACCGTTTTCCTCACTTTGCATAGTTTATTTCTGTATCTCTATATTTGCATGTAGGTGGATTACATATATAATATAGGTATAACTTTATAAATATAAATTATACTGCTATAAACTATACTTCAGTACTTCTGCCCTACCTTTTTAGCCTTCGTTGCCTCTCATGCATTTATTGTTTATTTTCCCTTTCTTTTCTCACTACATGGTGATCCCAGCTATCTTCTAACCTGTAATAGCATTCATTTTTTCTCCCCTACCTAGGGCATTGGAAACAAAAAAAGCTATTGTCTGAGAAGCAATCACAGAAAATGCACTCTATGAGTTAAAGGTATGGCTCTGTCTAATAACCGTGTTATCCCTTCTGTTCCGAGCACTGAGCCAATATTTGATGTCCTGCAGGTTGTTTCCATTAGGAAGAGAAAGTGATGATAGAGTCGTGTGGTCCTCTGATGAGCCCCTGTTTGTTTATAGGGCACGTTCACACTCCTGTTTCCCGGAGCGCAGCAGGGCTCGAGCTGTAGGAGACCATTTCCTCGCTCGCCGCACCGATCCCCCTCTACTCCATGCTCAGTACCAGCGATGTTTTCTTAGCTTTATCTCTAGGCAAGTCCACAGCTCTTCTGTGGTCCTGGGTAATGCCCCTTTGCTGCCTTTTCTTGGCGTTTCTCCACTTTTTTATCTCTTTTTCCCCCAGCGCACAGAACATCCCAAAGCAACCTCAGAAATCTTTGCACCTGTGTGTGCTTGGCACACAGCCGTGGTTTGCATGGAGGCTGCTGCTGTTCACATATTAACCCAGGTACTCGCATTACTGAGAGCTTATTGCGTGAATTATTTTTCTAAAAGATAGGGTGGTTTTTTTCAACTAGTGAGTTAAACCAGATTTAATCCAACCTACAAGAATAATCTCTCTGATTTGATACCTGTCCAGGGCTGGCTATCATTGCACCTTGTCACAGGTATGCTCCTAATAATAGTAAGGGGGGGGTTATTACTTCTTTCTTTAGTTTATATATTTCTAGTTTCTATGCTATCAGTCTGAGTAGCCAAAAAGAAATGTCTTCTGAAAGTTAGCTTGTGCTGTGGGCTCTTCCCTAAGCAAGGTGGAAAATCCCTCTTGCAAATCATGGCTGAGTATATAATAAATGTCACCTCAGTGTTTGCTTTGCAGTAAAAGGTTGCAAACTCACCTATGAAACCATCTACCAAAGCAATCCACTATGGCAAACGCTCATAATTCACACCAAGGGTATGTTTAAAATAACACAAAAAGCTGAAGATTTGCGATTGCGGTGAGATGCTGCAAGGTTGCAAAGAGAACAGCTAGCTGCTCGTATCTCACAGCCAAGTCCTATGGCCCTGACGTGGCCATAGGACCACTTTTTATGGGAATCTGTGCTTTATCAGAGATATTGAAAACCCCCTCAGGTATTCAGATAGAACAATAACTCTGTATCTCCCTTCTTCCCAGTTTCTGGCTGAAATGGCTTAATTACTTTGTAGTTTTTGTGCTGTCTTTTTCTGTAAGAGTTTGACAGTTGTAATAAGGGAAAATCAACTTGAGGAGATAGGCGTTGCAGCCAGTTCTGAATGCGATGAGGTCAACAATGAGGTCATCCTCACCTAGTTGTAATGTGTGCCATGCTCCTACCGTGGTCTTTGCTGGGGTTGTCTCCTGTTCTCACAGTCCTCCTGGTCTTTGGCATAGTTCTTTAAAAAAAAAAAAAAAATTGCTGAAAAACCCCAACATTAAAAATGAGCATTTTAGCTTATTAGCTACTTAAAAAGTGGTTCATGTTTATTGTATAATGAAGAGGAAAAGGTCCTTTAATTAATATTAACAATTGAGAGAAGATTAGACCAAAAATACCCTATTACCACTTTCTCTAATCCACCTGTAATTGTGCACCAAGCTATCAGGGAAGCATTTAAAACCTGAAAAAACCTTAGTAAGAACCAGAAGGCAATTGTCCGCTTCAGGATCTCTGACAGTTGGACGTGGACGTAATCCAGGTACTGTTGTCTTTTATTCTGTACTTGCAATGCTCTTCACAGTCCTGCAAGAGTTTGGGCTGTTAAACGGAGCCTGCATGGTGGAGTCGGGCACCTGAAATGCAGAAGCTGCCACTGAGGAGGAAATTTATTCCAGAGTCATAGGAAAAAGGTTTGTCCTTCTCTGGATTTTTGCAGTAGAGAGGTATCCTGTCTCTCGTGATTTGCCCCTCTGTATTAGAAAAAATACATGTTTCAGTGTTATTAAAATAATTTAGATCACTTTGCCTGGAAAAATGTGGATCTGATTACTGCTAGTTTGCATCACTTTTTACTTAAGTTTGGAGAAGGCAAAGGTCTCCAGTGAATTAATTAATTTCAATTTTGACAGACCGCTTAAATCAGCTTAGAAAGGCCACAGTTGAGTAAACCCAGCTAGCATTTTATGATTGCTTCTTTTGGAAGGACCTGCTCAATACCGACAGCAACTGAAACAGTGCATTAAGGAGAACCACTTAATTAAATAACTGTTACAAGAGCAGACAATGGTAAAATGTGTACAATTCCTACAAGAAATTGATACGAAGTTTTAAAGACCCATAAGGAATTTTTTTTTTTAAATACATACATTTACCTTCATGATCCAATGGAAGATGTGCCACTGTCACAGATCTGATCATGCTTTAGCTTTCCAACTCTGTGTGTATACACAGTAGGCTTGCATCCTGCAGACAGAAGTTTGCAGCTGTCTTTTTCCAAGACTGGAAGATATTTTGTTGGTATGTAATTAAATTAAAATATTTAATTAACCTGAAGTTTTCAAAACTTGTGTGTTAAATACATATATATATATTTATCTCACACTTTAGCCCTCTGATATATATTTCACTCTTGAAAGGTCCATCAGCCTTTCATGTGACAATCTGGCATGAACTCTGTCCCAAAGAAAATATACATAAAACATGTACGTACCTATAAGGATGAGCCAGCAGACATCTAGACCAAAAGTGTCTTTCCATACCGGTCTCAGTGGACACAATCTGTGGACCATCTTCTGTGAAATATGGATTCTGTCCTTGCCTGCCATTTAATTGTATTTTTAAGTGCAGCAAAATTTTAAGATCGAATCACGGCATAGTTTCTTAAGCTAACAGACCCCTCTGCCTTTAATTTCTGCAGAAAATATTTTCACATTCTTTATTTTTATTGTGAGAAAAAAAATTAAAATGCAGTCACCTACAACTTAGAGATGGTAATAGCATTTGCGTTATCCTTAATCACTGTTGTTTTTTCCCGAGTTCCAGTGCATAATCACAGCTGTCAACCTCATTGACCTGTTTAATTTTTAATTTACTAGAGGCCTGCCACTAATGTGACCTCTTCAGAAATGACACCCTTCCTAGGAACAGTTACGGTCAGATAAACTTTTGTCATCTCCTGGTTCGCTCTTCCCTTTTGAATTATTTACAAAGGTCATGAATTTCTTAGGAAATCAGGCAACAAGATGCCGAGAAGTGAAGAAAGCCCTTTGTAAGTTTATATCTGGGAATTAATTTACTTACTTGAATTGGGAGGCAGCGCTATGGCCAAAGGGAAAATGTGAAACCCCATACACTACACAATGAAATTACTTCTTGTTGCTCATTGTTTCAGGTCAAGCAGGTTACTGTGCCTGTAAATTTCTTTTATATGAGACCCAGTTGCTGCAGACGACAAAGTCATCAGAACCTATACACCTCGGGGAGCCTTAGCAATTTACATGGCAAAGCAAAGATGATATAGGATTCGTACTTCGTAGCAGCCGATGGGAGGTTTTCCATCTGCTCCAGTGAGGCCAAGATTTCATCCAGGATGGCTTTGAAGGGCTTCTGACTAAAACAGACCCAAAGAAAAGGTACAGCAGTAGGAGATGGTGATCAGTAGATGAGAGTGCAGGATACGGTCCTGGGCTTGCTCTGATGCTTCGTGGTAGCATGTACGTTTTCACAATCTTATTTGAAAAAAATAATCATTTCTGGTTTTAAACTATAATAAGAGAACTGAACAGCACAGGTAATACTAAAATTGTGGTCTAATCCTATTCCATTATCTAAGCAATTCCAAGGCTGTAGCGGGCAAGCAGGATTCTTTTTCTCCTCTGTCTTTTTTTTATCGTGTAGATTTCTGTTGGAATTCAGTGCAGCCGCTCAGGCTGCGAATCTGCATGTTTCTGAGCAAGCCAGCTAGATCCGCGGATTTACCACGACGGAGGGCAGAGGAGCCGAGGGACGGGCTCCCCGGGGAGGCTGTGCCGTCCCCATCCTCGCAGGTTTCAAGACTCGATGGGGAAAGCCCTGAGCAGCCGGGTCCGACCCCGGAGCCGGGGCAGGGGTCGGACCTGAGCCCTTCCGAGTCCCTTCCCACCGGGATTATTCCAGGATCCTGTGAATTATGTGGAGAAGACAAGTTGCTAAACATCAACTGAGAAATTTTGTAGATATTGTAAAAGCTTGGTCCTGATTCACATGTACCACTCTTTCTTCTGCTGACCTCTCTTGTGAGCCCTGAATGAACCCAGGAAAATATGAAAGGGAAAGCGTTAAATTGATCCGGTCTGAAATGATCTATTTATTTTGGTGTGGCTGCCAAACTGAGAATCATGGTCCCATCTGTACTGCAGTACGGGCCAGGCGTCTCAGCTCATTGGGATAGGCACTTAACAGAAACTGAAATGTGGTAACGGTGCCAGAGAATTTACTGTCAAAGTAAAAGCTGGGAAAATATGGGTGGCTCTCACAAAAACTGGGAGAAATACAAGGTTACCATGAGGATCACAAGCACTGTCCTGGGACTTTAGTTCCTTGACCATTATCAGGTTGTTTGTTTTTTTTTTTCTCTGCAGGAGTCACAGCAGAGGTGACCTTTAAGGGAGAGTTTGAAAGAGGAAAATCAGGTCTCCTTTTAGCTTTTGAGAGGGGAATTCTTTCAGGCCATTAAGACTGGCATGAAATGCAATTCAGAACGGAGAGGTATGACACAGCAGCAGCCAAGCCTGTGTTAGTGTCAGACCAGAGGCAGGGATCAACATCTCCGTAATAGTTTGTGTTTGAAGCAATAGGGAAGAGCAGCCAGTGGAAGCTGCGAACAGAGGAGCTATTTGGCTGAAGCAATGAGCCAGCAAAATTATCTGCGAAGAAGGATGGCTATAAGTGAGGTGGTTTGGGATTTGTCAGGGTCAGAGAGATATTTCTAATAGTCCAAGGCAGAGGTTAATCAAGACCAATATGAGCACTTTGCAATGTGCAGTTAAAAAGCAAAACTCTTACATTTGTTGTCTAAGACAGACCTTAGAAATGTTGTGCAGGAAAAAGCACAGAACTTGACTCCAGTGGAGCTTACATCAAATTATGTGAACTAATGGTAGGACTCGTCTCTTCATAAACTTGGATAGTATTGCTTCTGGGAAGCAGAGGCAATATTAAATTGTTGCATCTATGTAACAGATCGTAACTTCATCTCCCTCTCTTTATTCTCATTTAAGCGTTTAGGATTCTTTAAAACTGTTGGTGATACAATGATGAAGATATAATCCAAGTCCGGCAGTACTGCTGATCAGGACCCATGAACAGCACAGCCAGTTACCGAATATAGTTCTATTTTACTACTTGAACCCAATTAATATCAAATGGTTTATTAGCAATTAAATAGCTTATGTTTAAATTTTAAAAATGTTTGGGAGATAAATATTTGAGGAAATAGAGGCTATTACAGGCACTTTCTCAGTTTAGATACTTGGCAGATGAGTTTATTATTCTATTTATTGCGAGAAACTAAAATGAGTCAAAAAAGCAAATGCTTCCTCTTTGTACAAATTGCCCATGAAGCGAATCATTAAGCGGTAGGCTGTATCTATTGTACAGAAGAGCTGCTCTGTGCAGCTGATTGCTACGGTCCAGGCAGTGCAATATAGACAGTTCTTCATAATAGTCTGTGCTGCAATAACAAAGAAGTATAATGAAGAATTTAGGTGGCATTATTTTTTTAATAACAAAAAGGAAGGGATGTTTCACTCCAAGTTTTAAGGACACTTGTAAACAAAGCCTCTTGTTTCTGTCTTGTGTCTGTGAATATGATGTTGTCCTTTAGCAGAGTTCACAGTAAATTTGAGGCACCCTCCCTTATTCCTCCTCCCACTCCAGTGGTTCCACTGGGTCTTCCCTGGCCATCAGGATTTTTGGCGGTGGGTGTCAGACGAGGCGTCGGGCGCGTGTCTCTCCCATACTGCTGATCTCAGGTCCTACTTTCGCAGCTGAAGGCAACTGCAACTTCTCTTGCCTCTTATCTACCACCAGCTCTGAAGTTTTGTTCTTTAGCTGAGGTGGCGGTGATTAATGATTTATTCAATAAGTGTTAAACAAAGAATGAGGGCCCATAGGGATGGGCATTGTGGAGGTCTGTAACAGAAAGATATCCCTTCTATCTAAGTAATGAGTGGATGGCATTGAAAGGATGGGGCAAGTAAGGCTTCTGGTATAGTCTGGTCAAAGGTGTGGGCAGATCCGCTATTGCCTCTGGAAAAGCCAAGACTTCACCTGCATTGTAGCAGACCTTTGGGAAAGTAACTCTTAACTGCAATAAAATACGTTGCTGACGTTTAGAATTTTAAAGTCCATGCGAAAGGTATTCGAAGTTACCAATTGCTATTTATATTCTTAAAATAATGGTGTTCACAGAATGATATCTAAATGAAGTTTAGAGAAGTAACTTAATGAATAACGATGGGAAGTAACCATTGCGGGAGCAATTGCTACAGAATTGCAGAGGACAAATAATGCAGTTAGCTTGCTGTTGCTGTATGAATGTTTATCAGGAGGACATTTGCCATCCGCATTTTCCTGGTGATTTTGCGAAATTGCATTGCCTCTCCCCTCTTTTACCATCAATCCAATTTTTGGATTGTCTATTGATAAGTTAAAGAAACTTCTTCATCTCTTGAGATGGCTACAAAAGGCTGTGGGAATTTAGGCTCCCCAATTGAGTCTGCTAATGAGAATTCTGAGCCCTTTCTCTTGAAAAACCGCTGCCTGAGCCTGCCTGTGACAAAGGGGGCTTGCGAGAGATCCAATGCTGGATTGCAGCCAAAAGGGCTCTGACTTGCATTGCGAAAAATACTGGGTCTCTTCGTTTCCCACTGATTTTAATGTACTTGAATGTGCTCAGTATTTTGTAATGCCATGTTCTACTATAGGGAAAAAAAAAGTTAATTACACTCCATACAAATATTTAGCCACTCTATGTAATGCATCTGAAATGTGAGCCAGCAAGCTATCCCCTCAGTCCACTTATCAGTATTTTTTCCTGACTTTCTAACTTCAGTTATTTTCTCATTATTGCACTGTCCTTCCTTAATGCATGGATTACATGACAGAACAGAAAATATGTTCTTGTTTATCCAAGGGAAAAATTAACACAAGTACTTTTATTGCACGTCTTTATAAGCAAAGCAACTTGCTTTCTAAAGTGTCTTCATACATTAGAAACAGAGGAATTATACAAAAAGAGTACTATGGTATTTATGAACAGATAATATTTTCTTTCCCTTTATTCAGTGCTGATGCAAAAACATCCTTGCTCTTAGGTTTAAATTATGCTTTAATTAGGTTGTTATAAAATCACCTGTGACTTTATTAATCTTGCAAAAATAATAGTTTTTTCATGTACATGGTGGCTGGAGAATAGTAGTTTGTATTTGTTTAAACTGCTTGTCTTGTTAAATTAAGTGCTTAAACTAATTAAAGATATTTTGGGGGATGTCTCAGCTTTAGCCTAATAAATGAGAGGCACAAGAAGGTACACATAGATACTTCCTTATTGCCCATAAATCTGTACTTATTACAACTGTAAACTCTGGAATGGAGTTCTATGACTCCCATTTCATTGAAAACTATATAGGCTATTACTGATGCTAGATATTTGAATAAGAGCAATTTTGAATTTTGGGCTTGATTGCTTTTAATTGTGAATTATGCTGAAGCTGCTGTAGTCATTATCTTAAAAACTATTTAATTAAATGTAAGTATCCAGCTGTGTGTATTTTCAAAGAGCCAAAATGCTCTAAGATCTTGAACAGAAGAGCAATATATATGTATGTATCACAGGGTTTGCAAAAGCCTTCCCTCCTCAGTTTTCTTAGAATTTCCTTTCTTTGGGGTGTTTCATTTGCAGCCTTAATGATTGTTTTAGTCTCTATTTCTTGTGTGTAATTTGAATTTTTGAAAAAATAAGCAGAAATTAAGGATAGGACCCAGCTAGCAGGATCAATATGCAAAGTGTCCTGGAGAGACAGAGGAATGGAGACTTGAATCCTGTTCCATCCCGACTACCAAAGAGGAACAAATCTAATATACCCTGACTCTTCTGTCTACTGCCACCAAATGTGAGCTTTTTTTACCTCTTGACTTTTCTTCTTCCGTCTCTCACAGTCCTAATTATATTTCTTCCCCTTGGAGAGATTGTTGCCCTCCTTCCATTCTTACTCCAGTCTCCATCTTTGTGCCAGGTCAATACCAGACCCCTATCCCAGTTGCTCTCCTCTCACTCTCTGGTTTTTGGTTTTGGGGTTTTTTTTTCCACAATTATTCCCTGTCTTTCCTGTCTGAACTTCTTTCTTCCCCTGGTTACCTTTTAACTCATGTCTTCTCTCTCGGGTTTCTCATTTGTCAGTGTCCTTAATCTTTTTTTTTTTCTGCCAGTCTCTGGGATGAGCTTATCTATTCTTTCCCCTCCCTCCCCCTACCTAATTTCTCAGGAAATCTGTCTCCTGATTGCCCCTCTTTTTCCCCATACCAGTGGCATCCAGCCTCTTATCTCAGGCAGTCGCTGTTCCCCTCCTATATTCACGGATGAATCTGTGCCCCCTCAGATGTGCGAATCCTCAGCTGGTTACACAAACCAGCGCGAGTTCAGCTAAGGCTTCTGCCCAGACTTCACGCATGCCTCTGAGTTAATGACTTGAGTTAAAGAATCAGCATTAACTTTGAATTTTCTGGCTTTTGACTTTTCTTCTCACAGCTTGACATTTTTTGTAATGCTTTGTTTTTGTGGTACTTCAAAAAAAACCAGATGGGGAATAATGTCACAGCAGAATGCATAACCCTGGCTTTGGCAAGCCTGCCACCCCATTACCGCAGCTCTCCAGGGCTGGTTAATGATGTTGTCCTTGGTCATCCTGGAGCGTTGCCCCTCCTGGTGCCGCGTGCCAGAAGAGCCACCATTCGGTGTCTCGTCCCGAAGCCAGCTTGGCCACCTTGGAGAGGTGCCACCTTGGGTAGGTGGCAGCCGTAGACTGGCCTCCCAGCAGGGAACGCGTGGCCGGCCACTGGTGCCAAGGACAACAACAAAAAAACCCCCCAAATAACTGAGGTGACACGCTGAAAGACAGCCAACAGGGAAGGGTCAGCCCATGGGCAGAGCAGAGAATTGATTCACTAACCTCCTAGATGCATCTCACTGATTTTCTGCAATACCTTGACAGAAACCAGATGCTACAGTGATAGCTAATTTAAAGTATCAATAGACAGTCACACTCCAATCTCCTGCATCCCAAATCTTCTCCGTAGTCACACCATCACCCTGTCCCTCCCCAGCTACACAATATGCTTAATCTGTGTGATATTATACACGTTGTCTTTGAACTGTGACAGATTGGGGCCGTGCAAACCATTTCAAAGGTGTGATGCAACTTAGTATATTCTAGGAATTATTTCAAGTAATTACATACATGGATGCAACTTTGCACAGAGGCATTTTTTTTTTTACGAGCAGTGGAGATTTACTAAAGGGTTGTAGCTCTGATGGTCACCACTGGAGCACTGTGCGCTGTATCTCACCGGTCAGCGGGAGGCTGCGTAGCTCCCCCATATCCACACCCCATCTCAGCTGCCCAGGGGAAACAAATGGAATTAAAAGTGCTTGATTTGAACTGAATGCCACCATCTGCATGTTTAAAATGGAATGGAATCCATTTGATCTGAAAAAGTAAATGATAACGGAATTGGGGATTAAAGTGTTATTGGGTCCTCCTGAAATGCAATTAGAGAGATACTATTCATGTTGTGAACAGCACACCTTTAATCTTAAACTATTTCAGAAGCTCCATTTCTGTGGGTTTTTTTTGCTCTGCATTTGCAGGAAAGTTCCAGCCTAGGTTAATAATATACTGGCAGTACTTCACAATGCTCTCCAACGTACAGAAGTAGCTATTAAACTGTCAACAGCGCTAAAAGATGATATTTTGATGGCAATGGATAGGAACCCCATCTTCCTGTTCATGCTACTCAACATTTCTGTAGCTTTCAAGCACAGTCAACTATAATTTGTCACTGACTTGCATATGTGACGTTGGCTGAATAGGTAGTCTGAGCTACAACTGTGTCAATCAACTTTTCAGGCAAAACTCACATAGCATCAATAGACATCTATTCCCTTTTCCTTCTCTGTACCTCTTGCACTCCTTCCTGTTCACCATCTACCTGGAGACCTCTAGAGAAGTCGCAGGACATGTCAGCTTCATTGCTGAAGCTGTTCTGCCGATACTGACCTGCATAATCCCCTTCCACAGCTGCAGCCAGAGATACCATTATATATACAGAACGAAAAGCAAATTCGGTCTCGATACATCCTGCGGGGAAATGTTTCCCAGGACTGAGCTGGCCAGTATCTGTCGGGCTGTCTTCTCCCTTTCTGCCTAACCTTTCCTTTAATGTTGCACATATCCTAAAGGATGTATGTTCAGCCACCTCCAGGACAGCAGGGCTCCATCACGCATAACAATTACTTGGGAAGACAATCGCCATCGCTCCGAACGTCCCCCTTCCTTCTTCTTCTTCCCCCAGCTTTACATACTGAGTGTGACGTCCTATGGTCTGGTATGTCCCTTGGGTCAGTTGGGGTCAGCTGTCCCGGCTGTGTCCCCCCCCCCAACTCCTTGTGCCCCCCCAGCCTCCTCGCTGGTGGGGTGAGGAGCAGAACAGCCCTTGGCTCTGCGCGAGCACCGCTCAGCAGTAACCAAAACATCCCTGAATTATCCACACTGTTTCCAGCACAAACCCCAAACCTAGCTCCATACTAGCTACTATGAAGAAAATTAACTCTCTCCCAGCCAAAATCAGCACACAACATTTAGTGCAGGTGAAGAAATGGCATTATTTCAGGTGAAAACATATTTTTTGGCCATTGCTAGAAGTCCACCATAAGAGGGGGTGACCTCAGCAGTGGTCTCTGTAATCACCACCTTGAAACCCTGCCTCACTTGCAATCTGGAAGAAACAACAAATTCTAATTTGTGCCAAAATCTAGCAGATTATCACAAACTCTTCTGTCCCTGCTGCAGTTTTAAGCTGGTGATCAAAGTCCTAAAAGCCATTCAATCCCATTTATATCAAACACTGAATAAAGTTGTGCTTTTCTCAGTCTAATACAGTCTAGAATAAGAATATTAGAGGCAGAAGTAAGCTTTACGTGTAAGTTCTCAGGCAAAATCAAATTATTTCATATTCTTGTGCTCCGAGTTGTTTTTCTTTCTTGTCTTAAATGGAATGATGAGAAACTGGTGGGAGGAAAAGTGCATCCACCTGGGTTATTCTAGAAAGGCTCAGCAGCAAACATTATGAAGTCTGCCATGAAACATTCATCAGCCTAATTTGCATTACAATGTAATGGTTCTCTGGATGAAATCTTGACATCATTGCAAAATTTCTTGATTTAAAGATTACCAAAATCACTATAAGCAACTGATAGGCAGCTCTGTACCATAGACTTCAGTGAACTACATGAACACAATACAATGCTAAAAGGATTTTAAGGACTTTGTTCTTATGTTCTCTACATTTTAAGTCTTTAAACCTTTTCTGAGTCCAGTAACTTTTTGTTGTTTGTTTGGCAAAACCATATCTTCTAGAAAGGTATCTAGGAAATGTAGAAGTCACTAGAGTACTCAGAAGATTTTTGTAGTAGGTAAGTAATCACCTTCTCCATTAGAAATATGTACCTCAGAAGTACTTCTATTGGAGGTGTTTTCTCCTTGTAAAGCCCTTTGTACACTGTAGTTAACTCTCAATATCCTTTTTTGACAGCAAACCAGCTTGAATCACATATTTTTAAGACCTTTTTCCTTAGAGTTCAAATAATTTCTGCAGCAATTTTCTACACTCTCTTATTTGCCGGTGTCCTATTTAGCATATGGATACAAAAACTAATACAATAATCCAATGCTATTCTTAACAGTATCAGATAAAATGATAAAAATCTGTGTTTATATGTCTCAATAATGCATTATATAACCACATAGGTAATTGATTAAAAAATCTTTCATTGTGTTCAATTATTAGTTTCATGGTCAATTAATCAAAATTATGATTATTTTATTGTAATTATTTTCAGTTATTGTAGATTTCTAGATGGTAAATGTTGAGGAAAACAGTGGTGCTGCTGCTATTCATTTAAAAAAAATAAAATAAACATTAAAATACCACATTGAAAAATATCACCACCACAACCTTCTTTTAAAAACAGCACTGCAATGTATGACTATTTTTTAAAAAAAGTAAATCATAAATTTGCTGGTTTTCATTGCAGGGTTTTTTTCCCCCCCCGTATCTTGCACTTAGAACACAAACATTTTGGAATCCAGGTGTTAGCTATTTAGCAGTCCAAGAGGTCATTACAGAAATAGGTGCAAAACCACGTGTGAGCAGCATACTTGGGGATTTCCTCTTAACTTTGCTCAAGAAGCACTCAGAAACAAAGAGCCCAGCTTCAATATTTAAGTCAAGAAAATGAAACATTCATGTGCTGTAGCTAGATATTGTTGCTGGAGCCGAACAACCCGCGCCTGCCTTAAGGTTGAGGATGCACAACCGAATTTATACTCCGGCTGTAAAACCTGCATTTAGGGACACAAATTCTAACCAATCAGACTAAATAAATCAGCAGGCCCAGGTTTTATCATCACAGATAACCCTCGCTAATCCAGCAAGCTTTTCCTGAAGACAAAGGACAAAATGAATTGCTTCATTGGAGCTGCCTGAGCAGCATGCTAATGCGGGGAGGTGGAAGGCATGAATTATTCATGCCCTTGCAGCCTGAGCAGGCAGATCCTGGCTTTCCCTGTTACCATTGCAACAAGTGGTGGCTGGCCCAGCCGCGCTCGGGCCGTCGCGCATCCCCGCAGAGCCCCGAAATGCCTTCTGGAGAGGGAAAACCTCCGTGCCTCCGCTGCGCCCGACACAGCCGGCTGGATTTTCAGGTTAAGCCTTATGCAAAATGGACCCGGGAAACTCAGTCTTTTGTAACTCAGATGTATTTGACCATAAACTACTCTTCTTGGAGGAAGACGGGTTGCTTCGGTAAGTTTGTGCAACTTTTGACGCTTTCTGAATCCGCCGTGAGCTCTTTTCGGTTTACAGTAACTGTAACGTGCAGTGTTTTACCAGTCTTTGTAAAAATAGTCTGCGTTCTTTTTGCTTTTAAAATGAGTTGAAGAAGCCTAAAAAGGCATGCAATATCTTTATTTTTAACTCTACAAAATATGTAAACAGTATCTACAGTACTGACACTAAAGTTACTATCGAGCCTTCTTAAATTAACTTGTATTATTTAAATTTTCAAGTCCCTGTAGCACACTACTAAAACCAAATATATTTATGATCCAGGCCTGATTTCTTGCAACCAAAACTCAGACTAATGTAATTCAGTGTCAAACTGGAGCATCTGAAAGAACGTGTGTTACTTTTCATAAGAAATGTTGGTTTGTAAGTGTAACTTGTGTTGTTGCTCTTTATTCAGCTAAACACATTTCCGACTGGGTTGGGAACAGGAACTGGCACCTGCATAACATTCCTACTGTGCATTAACTGTTTTGCTGCATCATAAAATAGTTGAAAGGCATTGGTAACTTACCCGATTTTTCTAAGGATAAGAAGGAGATCTATTTTGTATGTAAAGCATATGGAAGTGATGAACTAAGGCTAGATTTACCACCTCTTTGTGAGGTGAAAAGCCTCAAAATGTTTTGCTTTATTATTCATTATCAGTATACCTACCTAAAAGATTTGTTTCAATTGTTTGTCTGATTTTTCTTATTTTCCAGTAGTGATACTGTCATTGCCCGAGAACTCTCAGGTAACTCACTACTTGGCACAGTTATAAAAATTGATATAAATAATCAGCTCCCAAGAGCAGAAGCCATGGATAGGAGCATGAATATGAAATGAATCATGAATAAGTTTTGATTGTGGATAACAAGGTCTCCTTCTTTTTCTTTGTTTGTTTTTAATTACATAGTCCAGATTCTGCTGCTTCTACTTTATTTTCTTTGTTTTGATCATAAAAGCATTTTATTTGACATCCAAAAGACAGCCAAATTTTGAAGGGATAAAAGTACAGCATAATGATATCTAGTGCTAACAGTAATTAAATGCCCTATGTTTTAAGAAAAAAACAAGGGGTGAAAATAGGGATGTGTAAATAACAGGAGATATGCAAACAATGGATGTAATCCTGCTCTCCTTAATCATGGGAGTAATCCTTATTCACCTAAGTAATCCTGTTGGTTTCAGTAGACTCACATCAGTAGGTGCTGTAGCATAAGGCCCATATTTTTCAAGGAGATAACAGTGTCTGTTTTACCTGTTTTTTCTGTAATGCAATTTTAGCAACACAGTTTTTAGTGATGTGTTTGAATGCATTAGCGATAATATTAAATTAGACTTTACCAAATGTCTATTTTGCTTCTAAAAGTATAAAAGAGAAAAATGGAATAATGTATTAGATGTGTCAGTAAGAAGGTACAAACCCCACATATGTTATTAGAGTTGTGCTTGCAGTGGAGTAGCACTGCTCACCCTGTTGACCGTGTTTGTAGATTACTTTTTGGTACACGAGGTATATAAGCTTTGCTTCTTTTAGGACAGGATGCAACTCTAGCAAAGAATCACTATGACACCCGATGTCTCAAAAAGTACATTTGGGTCTCCATAAAAGTGATGTTGATAAATATTGTTCATCTTTCTGATTTAAATATGTGGGGTTTGTGGTAATGTCCGGTGAATATTTTTATTGCTGTTGCGGTCTCTGATCTTGCCAAAATAACACCCGCAGTTCTGCCTTGGGAATAATGCGTTTGTGTAAGTATTGCAGTTGTGTTACCCTCCTCGGCAGCCCAGCTTGGCACTTCTGAGCTTTCCACTCCAAGACCACATAGGGCTGCCCTGTAATCCAGGATGGGGCTTGGCAGCACCTGTGTGCCCTTCCCCAGGCAGTGCATCTGTTAACGAGGGAAAACTAATTACTTAAAAGCTTTTGGTACAATGGCGTTGAGAAGTATAAATAGTCATGAACTGCTCCTGGTGCTCTGCAAGCCATCAGCCTGTGTTTGCGCTGGATGCCAGCAGTGGTAGTGCGGATATGAAAGTTACCCTGTAACTATTGCAGTCATTGCTGTGTTAAGATGCTTCCTCTGTGGAAATATTCTCTTGTGTGCACCCTGAAGGGGCTGAAATAGAAATGAAGTAAAAATGCAGTTTTCCAGATGGTGTACAAAACTTGCACTTCAGCGTAGTTGGTATTAAGTACCCGTTGGCTTTTTGTTGGTTGCATTGAGATACCGAGAATGAACCGATTGTTCTTTAACCAGCTTCGTTACACGGCGAAGATTTTGGTGGTTTGTATTTGCAAATGAGGTATACTACATTATTAGTATCTATTTGCACAGAGATATCGTATGGGAGCAGTTTAATGCTGAGGCTACATGGCTCTTATGGACAGTAGAGTGCTGGAGGCAATAACGTGACCAGTGCCAAGAGGCTGGAAGGGCGGACTGGCCGCTGCTGCCGGGGGAGAGACTGGAGCGGCCCTTGGCAGCAGCATTTCTTTTCACTTACTCCATGCATTACTTTCATTTACTGGGTCCCAGCAAAAGCATTATGTCTCTCCAGGTAAGTCGCTTTCTGTCCCCTGCCCATGGGGTCAATTCCTACTCCTTGGAGAACCCCACAAGCGTTGGTTGCACATCAACTTTATAACCACAGTTTTGAGGGTACTTTTTTCTACATCTGTTCTCCTTTGCTGAATTATAAAAACAAATCACGTGCAGCTATTTTTGGTTAAGGATCTCCTTCTGGCAATGGGCAGAGGTCAGGTGTCCATTTTAATTTTTACTACCTTTTGTGAATTTTAGAAGTGGCGGTTCACACAAATTTATTGAAGTGTTTTTAAAACTTGGCCAAAAAAAGTGCTCTAGTATGGTTCAGCTCATTCTGTGTCAAAAATCATGCGTGTGGCAATTTGGAGCTGTCTAGGTTTTTTTTTTTTCTTTGTGCATACAAACTACATACGGTAAGAGGTGTTTTCTGTAATCCCTGGCATGTCATTCTCATGTCTCTCTTCATATGAGGATACCCGTGTCTCCTTGCTTCCCACCCAAGGCAGAGGGCAGGGGGATGCGTAGTCTCTGCTATTTCCCCAGGTATAGAAACTCTGTGAGAGCAAAGCTATGGGTGTGCACGCTGCGAGCGATGGTAAGAGCAGGTTCTTCGTGGTTTGGCGGCATTCCCTCCTTTGTGTAAGACGTGTTCTGCTGTTCTTTGGGGTTGGTGCCACAAAGGCGGTGCATTGTGGCTGTTCTGCCTGGCTGTGGGCACTGCTGCGGTTGATGGACTTTGCTGCATCAACGTGGAAGCGTGCTGAGGTTCCCTACTCAGGGCTTGCATTGCAAAGCTTTTATAAATAGTAGTTATGCTGGGCTAAGATACTTGAAACAATACTAACCTCCAGTTGTAAGCCCAAGTAATGCACAAAATAAAAGGCAAGTTTTAAAGTACAGGGAGAGGAAATTTTCTAGCTGTTGTTTTGCAGCTGTGGCAGAGAAAGCAGAAAGACTGGAAAAGCCAGCGTGCAGCCCGCACAGCGTGCAGGTTGAGCAAGGTCTGGGAGCACGGCCCTGGGAAAGCCGAGTGCTGGCTGAACACCAGCCACTTTACTGGTGCCCCGGGTCGGAGGAACGTAGAAAACTTAAGTTAACGTAGCACGATGTGGTCACTGGCTGCGGAGCAGAGCCTGGAGCAGCAGACCTGGTCTGTGGTCCAGCACGTCCTTGTGATGGGACTTGCCACCTTTGTCGTGTAGGACCTTGGGGACAGCAGTGCCACGTGCGTGACTGGGGAACAGTCTCCAGCAGAAGGGAACCACGAGACATTGTGGATGAGTCAGTTTGGTCTTTAACCTTAACAAAAGACTAAACCAACATAACTACCTTAATTATATGCTTATTAGTAGCTGCCTGGTGGCTTCAAAGTGGAAAAGCTGAGTTGGTACGACTATACATATTAAGTACGACAGCAGCACAGATAAAATTGCAATGCAGATGAACTTCTTTTTACTTGTTCTCCGTGTGTTCCTTTGCTGTAAATCCCGTACTGTGTCTGAGGAGCAGCAGTCCTTAAGCCCTTTGCGGTCCAGCCCAGCTCCAAGCTGGTATCTCCCCAGCGCATTTTTCAAGAGTGGTCTTCTTTCATACAACGTTGCTCTTGTTTCATGTGACATTTCTGTCTCTCTGTCTCTCCAGAGAGGGAGAGGTGAGCAGAGGACAGTCACACTCAAGCCTCTGTGTGTGGTCCCAAGCCCAAACCTGTCTCAGATTTCCATCGGTGATGTGCAACATGCATTAATCACGGTTGTGTGATGGTGTAACACGTCAGTCACACACCTGACAGTCCACCGGGAGCAACTGGAAAAGTTCAGCATAAACTACTGTCGGGCATACAGCAATGACCACTGTGTATTTTGAACATGCATAATCTTTCCTCCACTCTCTGCAAAGTATACACAGCCTCTCGCTGAGTGTTGTATCCTGGCTTGTTGATGGTGTGTTACCATTAATAATTGGGGTCCTGCATAGGGATGTATCACAAACAACTGAAAATATGTCTTTGCTGCCTTTATATAAACCTTTCCTGATGATTAAAGACCATCAGTGGAGGCTTTATAAGGGACAGAGGATGTAATGGTGCAGAATAAACATACAATAAACAGTGATGAGATTAGCTATTGCCAGATATTTTGGCCATCTTTCGGAAGGTGAGTAATTGAGTCAAGAGCATATAGATACGATTTCCCTTGTATCTGTAGTATAGCCCAGGATAAACATATGGGGGGAAAAAAAGTGTTTTTAACAGCAGAAGACTGAGCAGAAGATAACGCTAGCTGCAGTCCTCATGGTTGGTGTGGAGCATCTCTGGGACTGCCTTTCAAATCTATCTGTTTGAATTTCATTGCTTGCATTTATTTTTATACTTCTGTTGATCTAGATTTCTAGTGTCTCTTAGAGCTGCATACATGTAAAATGAAGCTGGGAGGTCAAGTACACAACAACCGGGCAGGCTGGGGAGATATCTTGCATAGCTTGGCTCAAAAGTCCCGATGGGGACGCGAGGGCAAGGCAGGGCCCATGGGCACACGCGGACAGGTACTCTCTGCAACTCTTCTGCCTACCGTCTCTTCTGAAACCGCCAGCTGCTGCTTTTCGGATGCTGAGAAGGAGCCCGGTCTCCTCTCCATGTCAGCAGCGCAGTGCTGGTGCAGCTCTCGTCGCATACAGCATTTTGGCCACGTAGATGAAACAAATACATTCACAGCTGTCAGATGATTGTACGTGTAAATCAATCCTACCCATAGCTCTTGTACGTAGTGAGGGCTACTTGGGAAATGCATTTAAAATGATTTTTTAAAATTTTTTTTTCAATAATATCAGGCCTTAAAAGGCAAAATTGCCCTGCAAAGTCTTACAGAAGGAGGGCTCTTTTTTTCCTGTGTAGTCACTTTTTGTTAACAGATCCCCTTTAGGCTAAATTATACTGAAAACAAGGTTTTATCAACAACTATGTGGCTGGCTCTCACTTTGCTAAAATTTCATTCAACCATCTTTTTGCTCATGTGACTGAGTGAATGAAAATGAGACACTCATTAAATTGAAAGTGGGTGCTCACCTTCATTAATAATATTGTGCAGTATTGCAAAACCAGAAGAGCAGTCTGCAGCAAGGTTCTGTGCTAACCTGCAGATAACAGCACAAAATTCCTCAGCACAATTTTAAAAAAGGAATTGAAGCAATGTGATTTCATTCCCTCTTTCTACATCTAGAATTGGATGTGGATAATACAGCGTGCATTGTCACACTGAGTATGATATACCATAGCGTGCATTGTGGATATGTCTCATACAGTCCTTTCCATACAGAATAAAACGGTTGGATGGAGATGCAGAACTTAACGGGAGAAAAGAAAAAGCTGCATACCAAAATGGACATAGATTTAGGAGGGTTGCTATGGTTTCTTTTATAAAAATCTTCCAGCCACAGAAATGACTCCTGCAAACAATGCTGCATGTAGGTGTAAAGGAACATATCACGCACGCAGCACCAGCCCATGTGTACAGGGGCAAGCACACCAGCGCCGGTTCAGCCATTCCCTGTCCTCTCCTTAAAATTAAGTTGTCATAATGCAAACTGCCTAGTGGTAACAGCCTTTGCTTGGTGAAAAGGTGAGCATGTAGCTAAATCGCCCAATCTGTTATTTTCCTATTGTATCCTCCTCTTTTTGCTATCTCATATTTCTGAATTTCTCAATGCTGAAATTTTTAGGGCAAATGCTGCTTGCTTCCTTTTTTTTTTTTTCTTTCTTTGCCTGCATATTGCCTTGAACAACAGCTCATGACCTAGTTCTGTCTTTTAATTGCTACTGCAATATGAATTTTAATTCCAACTAGAGTCCAGATGTATTGAGGATATGCAGCACGTGTCAAAGCCAGTGGCATTTATCTTACAGGCCAGTGTTTCCCAGCCCTTTGAATTCAGGGAGCCCTTAACCTTTTTGGAAAAAATCTTAAACCATCATCAGTATTTCACTGTTGTCTGGTGATGGGAAATGGAGATAATAACTGTTAATCTAAATGCTAATATGTATTTTCTCTTACAGCTTAGTTTGTTTTACTGTTCTTTAAGCTTTGACTGAAAATATTAATGAAGATGAATGTTAGCCTTGTGCTTGCATCCTCCAGTGCCCAAGTGAACCTGGCCATGGGTACTGACAGTTTCTAGGAGCCCATCTCTGCTTATAGATACTTAAAATTTGCTTCTTTTCATGACCTTTTTTTGGTGACTTATGGACATCGGTGGTAGAAGATGAGTGGGTCATCAAGAACTGTAGGTATTCTGCATCTGGTGGAGATCATAACTTGATGAACAAGGTATTAGATTTAGCATGCTGCAAAAGAGTACACTTTTTGGAACAATGTAAACTGTGTTCACAAAAAATATCTTTATTTACTTCTCTGCACTTTAGAAGAAACACTAGCTATGTTTACTGCATTTTGAGCATCCCACAGATTTCCTCTACCAGTTGACATTTAGCTGTTTTGCTTAGCTAAGATTTCCCTCTTTTGCTCTGCTGAAATGGGTAGTGAAGGCAGGTTATCAATATGCTTTCTACTGACTGCTCAAGAAAGGGCTTAATTTTAATCATTCTATGATTGCAGCTTGTGAAAGACACTGGCCTCCTTTGGGAGGAAAATAAAAGCATGTATAAAAACATAAGCTGTTTTAGGTTAGATTAGATCTTGAAATGCTGGGATATGCTAGTATTCAATCAGCATAGAGCTTTAATTGTTCATATTAAGGAAGCTGGAAAATGGAGAAAAAATAGCAGTTTCTGATGTACACATAAACATGCCCTACCCAAAACATACTGATATAAGGCACATGTGAGCTGAGTTTTGCTTTATATTATACCA